>NC_142937.1:34270267-34375267 GCF_046866305.1 Octopus bimaculoides
TTCCACTATTTCTGCCTTCCACTTTTTTTCTTCAGCATCATGAGTAATTCACAGAGAAGAGGAGGAAAAGTTTGGCAATGTTTGCACAACAATAACTCATTGACTGGTTTATTTTCTTCCCCCATTGCTGTGGCTTACATTCAACATTAATAGTACAGTCAGAAGTAGTAGCATGAGCAATGCTTTTGCTCATCAACAGACATAAACAGCCACTTGGCCTCCCTCATTCTTGACCCAGTGAAATATCCATTCTGAATATGGTCAGTTGACACAGACCAGTTTCATCACTCTCACCCACTTTTCAGTAAATCCACTAGAGGGTAGCACCTACCTCTCCAATATCTCCTTCCTATGCAAGTGGAAGTTGAAAAAACTGATGAGGACCTGGTTGAAGAGGAAGGCGTCCATCCTCAGTTCTTTCAGTTATGTCCATCATACAGTGTCTTTTGCTATGTTTTTTTTGACCAAAGGAAAACAGCAGGTCTGTCCTGGCAGTAGGCTAGGCTGTTATCTCTATCAGTCCTTACAACTGTTTGACAAAACACAGTGCCATTTTAGCCACATTATAGGCCCCTGGGTAAATTAACGCACTGAGTCATATACTATTTATTTATTGACAGCAAGCCACAGCATATACACATCAGAATTCCATAGACCCATGAGGCTCCTGGGCAATTGCCCTAGGTGCTCATGCATTAGGTGAGACCTGGCAAGGCAACAATACTCAGACTCTAAACAAGTGCACACAGACATATGTCTTAGATAAACCCATGTAGTACCATCACCGTTCTTGTAGAGTTTATCGAGAATTAATAATGCTTCCTGGTAGCATTGCCAAGTTAGAAATTTCTGGAAGCTGACCATAGTCCCCTGGTTGCAAATTCTCTAGAATAGGCCATTCAGTTAATCATTATTGTTTCCCAGCATCAGTCTCACTGAAAAATAATTTTTTAAATTAACAAGTGTTGACAGAAGCTGCATAGTTTAGTGAAGCTAAGAAAACTAATGACACTTTATTGTATTTAGTAGATACTATTGACCTAGTTATGTATTTGAAAAGTGCTTTCAAAGACAGAAGATTCTATAAAGCATCTTTGCTTACTTTCTATCTAAGTAATGAGAGAAATCTTTGCTAAAAGCTGAAAACTATATTTACAGTGATGAGAATTAAGAAAGTTGCTGAAATAAATAACTCATCAGGCAATTCCTACAGAATTAATTTGGACATATGTCTAATAAATAGCAAGCAATATTTGTAGATATCAAAGTATAATTCCTCAATGTATACAGTATATGATGGTTGTTGATTCTGATTTGATGTGCTTTCTTCATGCTTCACTTCAAATTGATGTCTCAAGAAGTAGTCTAGTTAGGTATTCTACAGAGAAATATCTTAGCAACAATCCCATTCACTTTGACAGGCTTATTAATATACGAAAGATCTGTTCTTGAAGAATCTTCTCAGAATATACAGGTGTTGTATCTCAGTAACATTTATGGCATAAACTCTGAGATCAACTTTCATTTCATTAATGGTTCACAAAATATTCAAAGTGTATAAATTAAGTAAATATAAAGTAATTACTTAATCCAAGTCCGAATATGAAAAAAGATGATTTCCTTTGATTGGTTTCATCAAGGGAAACTATTTGTTTGGTGTTATTAAACAGAGTAAATATAAAACTCAACTAAATACATTGAAAGCAAAAACACAGAATTCTTTGAAATTTTGTAGGGAACCAATTTATAGCCATGAATAAAGTGATTATTAAAAATTCTATTTAACAAAATAATTAATTTGCAGTTGCCATTAGTACAGACTCAGCCAAAGATATTTTTTAGTTCATATATATATTCCTAATAACATTTTATTGATATTTCTGTAACTCTTGGTTGCTAAAGTGATTCCGACTGGTATATTTTGCAGATTTATTCATATCTTCTAGAATACTGATAAATTAATTTTTTCGTTTTGCCCTAATTTTTTTCTTTTCCAGTGCCACCAAGAATTCTTGTAGAGTTCTGTTTTTTATTATATTTCTTTGTTTCCTAATTGTATTTACAGCTGTTTGTTTTTTCTCAATGGAATCATTTACTTCATCTTCAATTTCTAGTTCATTTCATACCAATTAGTAGAAGATTGGAACCTTATCTATACACACATGTGTGCCTGTCTATAGAAACGGGACACTGGCTGACATACAGACATATATATATATATATATATGTATATACATATATATAGACATATAGATATATATATACATTCAAACATACATGCATACAAAACACACACATACATGCACAGATCTGTTTGTATTTATAAATGAATGCATACACATATATATGTCTGTCAGTCTGTCTCTTTCAGTCATCTGGAATTGACATCATTCTATAATGTTTGTAAGAAAGGGTTATAATGCCTCTTATCTATTATACTATGATTCTTCAAGATCTTGCAATGGGAATATACCATTTGTAAACAATTCATTAAACTTGTAAACAGGATAAAACTTTAGTGTGGGTGAAATAAAAAGGTAAGTACATCTTTCCTGTGCTACAGATGTGGAGAAAAAAGTGGAAGTTTTTCGACTTCCACTTTTCAACAGTTTGTTGTCTGCTTCTCAGACAAAAAATGCTCAACTTACTTCATCAATTAATAGCATAGATCAGCTACTAAATAAAGCAGTCAAAAATCAGACTAGTACCATGGTGGATAATTCATTATACTGACTTGAGCATAGTCTGAACACTGGTTTTATGATGAAGTTTATCTATCTAAAATACCAAAATTACTGTAGAAATTCTCATCTATCTATATATCTTGAAATAAAAACCGTTCAATATTAGTAACAATTAGTGAATGCTATATTAGGAGATAAAATTGCTGTATATGACTCAGTAAATAATACACTTTCTAACTCGATAAAAATATAAAGATTTCTGTCAGAAATTGTTGTAGTTCAAAGATTCATCTTATCCTATTTAAACCTAGACAACACTTCATCCAGCTGTGAGTCAGAGTTGTGAAATGGTAATTAATTTATCACTAATCTACAGTCGAATCATTCTAAAATTGGGAGATACAAGATATGAAGGATATCAGACTAAAACAAAGTTTATATGAGCTGAGTTAAAACTTAGAATAATGACAGCAAATAATAAATATATCATTAATAATTACATTGCATGCTTGAAGAAATGTTAAGCAATGTTGTCTCTTATGAACAAAAACAGTATACATCTGAATAGCTTGTAAAGTCCAACATGAAATCTTTATGACAGGCGGACAATGTTTAATTTAGAACAGGCACACATTATAAGATTAAACTACAAGTTACAATACAACTGTCTAGTTAATTTAAAACTGTATTACAATGTAGCAGAAGATTTCACTATAGAAATGTGCATATGTATATATATATATATATATATATATATATATATATATATATACATACATACATACATATATACATACATACATATATGTACATATACTTCAAGCAATTTGTCAGTCTTTTTAACTCACTATTACAACCCGTCTGTCTGTACATCTCTGTATAACTCTATTTATTGCTCCATATGACCTTCTTTCTTATTAACCATGTAAATATGTATGTATATTCCATCATTTTATAGAGATTCAGTAAAAATCCAAGCAATGAAAAATGAATGATAAGCAATGGTTTCATAATATTAAAAAAGACAAAAAAAAAAGCCATCAAAAATAAATATCAGTAAAAGGTGTTTAAAGATATAAAATGTTCTACTGGGAGAAAAAAAAATTATACGGCCAGTTTTTTAAACTCATATTTATGACAGTGGACACAGAAAGATTGATATATAGGGAAGTCAATTAAAATAATAATATTCAAATAAATATTTATGAGTGGTACTATGGAAAAAAAAGATAGAGTAGTAATAGTAGTTGCAGTGGTATAGTGGTATGTGCTGTCACAGTGTATCACTGTATCCACCATTTGTTGGTGATCCCTACATCAGACAAACGAGATACACATTTGAGTTACTCAGGTGACAACCCTCCAGCCCATGAGTCTGCTTGGGTAGTCATTGTTGGTGTGTGGTTTTTTTTTTGTGGTTGGTGTGCAAATCCTACCTCAACCTCTTTTAGTCGACTTATTTGACATGCAGAGGAAACGTTAGGTCTTTTCTTTGACATGCTTGTCTCCACACACCACATGGAAAACAAGAAAGAGACACCAAAAAAATTAATAAAAGTATTAAAAGCATATTTAGTTTTCCTCGTGATATCTATACAACTAAAATGTGTGTATCATGAGCTCAAAATTTTGTAAGTTTCATATGTACACTTTATATAATATATGATAAACAGATGCCTGTACGTTTAATGTCTTCACCATAATGATGACCAAAAACAGTGAAAAGATTATGAGAAAGAAAAGCAACAATATGATGTTCATAGCATGTGTATGTGCAAATACACATGCTGCGAACATCATATTGTGGGTTTTGGGATCTCCACTACTTTATTATCTCCCCTTCTTCCTAGTTCTCCTGTGTGGCTCCTCTGTCCAGCATTAGCCATGATAGATCACTATCCACTGCACATTCTTTATTTTCTCTCCTTGTTTCTTTCTGTGGAAGAGCGTAGGCTCAAAACGTTTAAGACTTTTTCACTTCCCAAGTGTGAAACTAATAAATCAGTTTGTTGTCTACACAACCTGTCTTCATCTTTTCTTTCTTTTTTGTGAATTCTCCCAATATATATACATTCCCAACCAGTTTGAAGGTGACAGTAGAATTAGCTGCCCTGATATATTCATAATATAAAATTGCAATTATATATCTATATATATCTATTTATCTATCTGTATATATATATATATATATATATATATATATATATATATATATATATATATATATATATATATATGTATATACACCCCAACAAATACATATTTATATGTACACACACACAAACACACAAAGATTTCTGAAAAGTTTCTGGCTTTACAGGAGGTATCATGAAAGGCCTGGTTAGAGGCCCAACCTTCCAAGCTCTTTTACGGGGCTTACAAAAACTGAATAACCACTACAGTAAGTGTGTGAATCTGAGAGGGAAATATGTTGAACAAGATCCTAATTAACTTATCCTCCCGTATTTTCTTTTATCCAACGCTGAGAACTTTTCAGCACGTTTTTGTATATCATAATTAAGTTATAAGCATACATACACACACACAGGTATATAATGGATATTAATATAAAACAAAACTAATGATAAATCTTTCTTTATCTCTTCAACAGGCTTCTCCAGAACACTGACAAACTCAGTTAAAATTGTTTGCAAGAAAATCTTCCAATGTGTTTTTTTTTTTTTTTCTTAATAAACTCTAAATTGCACAATTTAAAATTAGTTTGTAAAGTTAATCATATCTTCTGCAGGAAACAAATGACGCAATATGACTTATGTTTTAAATAGCATTCAGTGTTTAAATTCGAAGTTTAAGTCTTTATAGTATAATACACAGCAATAATATTTATTTGCTTTTAGAAAACAAGAAAAAGAAATTACATGTAATTCAAAAGCTTGTCATAAAACAAATTTTTAATTTAAAAATAGGATTCTGAAATGGCTTCCCTGTATTAGAAATGTTTTGAAGACATTGTTAGTATATATATATATATATATATATATATATATATATATATATATATATATATATATATATATATATATATATATATGCACACACACACCTATCATTGGTATTATGTTAAACTGGTGTATGTCCAAATTTAGCCAAATGTGTTTTTTTCAATATTTAGTTTTGTTTGTAGTAGCTGGTTTTTTTGGTCAAGCTATCAGATCTCCAACTGCTTCAGATGCCAAGATATCAAAACTTGTCAAAGTGTAGTACAACAGTTTTGCTATGGAATGGTAAAACTATGTTTTCGTTTTCTGAAAAAGCAATGTTTTGGACTTACGACACTTTTGCATAACAGCTACGATATAATTAAACAATACAAATTGACTTACCTCACTGTTGTCTGCTTCCATCAGGACATTTTTGGTTGCGTAGAGTGTTGGATGGGCCCAGGGGTTAGGTTCCAGCCAATGTCTATTCAAATCATAGCCCATCAATGAACACCTTGCCAAAAAAAAAAAAAAAAAAAAAAAAAAACAGAATAAAACTTGGTTTCACTGAAAGACATTGTAATAAAAAGAGAAAACAGGACTGAGCAAATAGTTTATTGATTACGATTTAGAATTTCTGAGACAAACCAAATGCTTGTGACAGCAGATTAAGTAGCTATAAACATAGCACAGACAGTACAAAGTAGTTGAGAGGGAAATGGCGAACTAAAACTGATCCACAACAGAAGTAGGATTGCCATATTGTAGAAAAAGAGGAATGCAGTAACTAAAGAGTCATCATTAAGTCAGATTTATGTTGCATCTAAATTGTCCATAGTCAATACGAACAGAATATTGATATAGTAATATGCTTATGTGTGTGTGTGTGTGTGTGAGTGTGTATTTATATATGTATGAAGAGATCAATAATTTTGACTTGATGTCTCAGATGGAAGATAAATGACCGACAGGTTTTCTGACTAATGTAGAATATGCTACATATATTTGTATATTTTATCAATCGTTTTCCATGAAATGCTAATATTTAGGCAAATCAGTAAAACCAGAAATCACTGAAATACTTAGCAAGGACTCCAGCAACAAGGTTTCAAACAACACTGATGATTATTTTCTGTATTAAGCATATGGAGCAGAGACCTATTGCAAATTTGACCAACAGCAAAATAATTATAAACACTTGTGGCATGGTTAGAACCATGATTGATATGCTACAGTTCATAGCAGACACTCACACACAAATACACGCATATGCACATTTATGCTCTCCACTATCTATCACTCATTGTCCTGACATCTAAATCAGCTTTTCTATAGGGCTATGGCATGACCATACTTTGAGTTTGTATCTCCAGTCTGAAATCCCCAATTTCTCCAGAATATCACTGAAAGCTATCAAGAGACATGCAACCAAGCAAGTACTCTCCATCAGTCACAGTATTCTGAACATCTTGCTTCTCTGCACATCAACACACTAAATCTTTTAATAATTAGTAGCTGATTTGGTAGGACCTCACATGATTATCTACCATCTTTCAAACAATAACTTAGGCCACCTTTTCTTAATTCAATTTCTCTATCACCCATTGACATGCTTATAAAATCAAAGACAGTGCAGCATCCATGACTTTCAGAACATTTCTTTCATGTCCAGAATTGTTGAACCATGGAGTAAACTACAAGTGTTGGTCGTTGGCTGTCAGGAACACTATATCCTTCAAAAATTCTAAGCTCCCTAAAAGTTATCAATTCTAATCTTGATGCACCATTGCAACCTTTCCTCTTTATTCTTCCTTTGCCATCCACTTTTTGTGTTTAATCCTGTGTACTGTGCATGTATTTCTAGCTTTCATTGCTGTCTTTCTTTATTTGACTTATGGCTGCTTTCTATCCCCTATTTTATCTATTCCCAACAAGTTGAATGCACCTGAGTACTGTATACAATAAGCTCATTATTATTATTATTATCATTATTTTTATTATTATTATTATTATTATTATTATTATTATTATTATTATGATATATAACAGTGTGATGATGATGTGTTGGCCATGATGTTAGGGAAGGTCTGTAAAGATCACACTGCATTGTCTATACAGAAAGTATTTTACTGAACTTCAATGTTCAGTAATTTGTGTGAAATAATCACAGAAGAAGTTCATGTAATTCCAAGAATTTATAGACTTATCAAACCAATACAAACAGAGAAAATCAAATGTGAAAATACCATCAGTTATGTACAGGAAACACTACAGAGCCTCATTGGTGTGTTGCAATCTCTCACTAACAATTATGTATTGAGAAGTTATTGATGCATTTAATTTTTCTTATTCCTTGTAAGCCTAGTACTTATTTTATCAGTCTTTTTTGCCAAACTGCTAAGTCATGGAGGATATAAACACACCAACATCGGTTGTAAAGCGATGATGGGACAAACACAGACACACAAATACACCCCCCTCACACACACATATATATGATGGGTTTCTTTCAGTTTCCGACTACCAAATCCACTCACAAGGCTTTGGTTAGCCCGAGGCTATAGTAGAAGACACTTCCCCAAGGTACCACACAAAGGGACTGAATCTGGAACAATGTGGCTGGGATGCAAGCTTCTTACCACACAGCCACTCCTGTGCACATACGTACATACATACATACATACATACATACATACATATGTATGTATGTATGTAAGCATATTCCAATCTATACCAGCCAGCCAGCATGGAACATCATCACCGTTATTTTAATGTCCACTTTTTCATCCTTGAAATCAGTCAAATAGAATTTGGGACAGATTTTCTATGACCAGATGCCCTTCCTGTCACCAACCCTCACTTTTTTCCAAGCAAGTTAATATTTCCTTATGACCAGATATGTTTTCACACAAACCTGGAAAGCTAGCAGTATGATGGAAAGCTAGCAGTATGATGACACATATTTACAATTGTCACATAATGTCAAGATAAAGAGACAACCCCATCCACACAAACATACATGTACATATACATATATACAATTTCCATTTATTAAATCCACTAACAAGGCTTTGGTTACCCTGGGGCTATATTAGATGACACTTGTCCAAGGTGTCGTGCAGTTGGTCTGAATCCAGAACCTTATGGTTGCGAAGTAAACTTTTTACAACCCAACTGTACTTGCACCTAAGAACATAGATTTTAAAATAATGGTGATATATATATATTTCAACATGCATTCATGCATGCATGCATACATACATACATACATACATACATACATACATGCATATATAAATATATATATTATGCACTCACATGAAATAAAATAGCTCTTGAAAGTGGCTCAATCATCACTGGCAAATAGTCACATGCACATGCACACAGACACACACATCTTACTCTGTGATGACAATTAAAATTGTAGTAATTTCTAATTCCATAACAGCTCTAATGTATGCATGTATGCATATATATATATATATATATATATATATATATATATATATATATATATATATATATATATACATTGAGCTGAATTCATGATACATATGGTATTAATAATGTATTATGTTATTAACTTTAAACTATTGAACTTCAGTGGAATGGATATGGTGCCTAACATCAAAATATTATTAAGTCACTGAATCATGCATTCAGTTTCTTCCATTAAATTAGCAGTTTTATAATGAAATCAATTTGTTTTCATATTTAAATATATATAGTTTTTGTCTCAGAAGGCATTGCCTATTTTGCTTAGCAAGCTGATTTACTCCTGATGACTACATGACTCATCATCATTACTGTTTAATGTTTGTTTTCCATGCTGGCATGGGTTGGATTGCTTGACTGGAACCGGCAAGGCTAGGGGTTGCACCACATTCCATAGTTTGTTTGGGCTTGGTGTCTATGGAGGGATACCCTTCCTAATCCCAACCACTCCACAGAGTGTACTGGCTGCTTTTTGCATGACCAGTGCATTTTACATGGCACCATCATCAGTGCTTTTTACGTGGCACTATCACCAGTGCGTTTTATATGGCACCATCACCAGTGCTTTTTACATGACACCATCACCAGTGCTTTTTACGTGGCACCATTACAAGTGCATTTTATGTGGCACCATCACCAGTGCGTTTTATGTGGCACCATCACCAGTGCTTTTTACATGGCACCATCACCAGTGCTTTTTACGTGGCACCATTACAAGTGCATTTTATGTGACACCATCACCAGTGCTTTTTATGTGGCACCATCACCAGTGAATTTTACATGGCACCATCACCAGTGCCTTTTACGTGGCACCATCACCAGTGCTCTTTATGTGATACCTTGGTTTTAAGATCTCAATTCTGTTGTGGTGGGCAGGTCTTCTTGACTGCTTATCTATACACATACATACATCACTCACTGCATCAAAATGTTTACTGTTGTATTAAACCACTTTAACAAAACTGCCACTGTAACAAAAAACAAGCATTATAACATAAATGGCTACAACAAAACAACTGCTATTATACAGAGGATTATAATAAAACTGTAGACTAGGTAGGTTGTGTTATAGAAAAATGCCTGTTATTTAACGCTAAGTAAAGAACTAAAAACAATCACTTAATCATAAATAGTTAGATAATAACATTCAGAATAAAATTTATTTCTTTAATTTGATAATGCACAATTAGATTTCCAATTAGATTCAGAGAAAACAAAGAAATAAAATCTACAAAAAAAAGGACATTAATTTCAATAAATACACTCTAATGGTTTTTCTAATTATAATAATTTTAATTATAGAGTAAATTATTAGACATTGCCTTCCTTATTTTAAGCTTCCTGAAGGAAACAGATATTTGAAAGTCAATTTAAGAAATATTTCAACATGTGAGTTATTGTATGTTTTTTTTTTTTTTTTTTTCAAGCTGAAGTTGACCAGATACAACACTTTTAAACTACATGAAATATGATTTTGAATTGATGCAGTTATTATATATTTTGAGAAAAATGTGTATTTTTAGAGAGAGAGGAGAGGAGGAGAGAGGGAGAGAGAGGGACTGAGGGAGAGAGAGAAACAGAGCAATGCAGGCAGAGGTCAGAGAGTGAAAGTGTGAGACAGCAAAGATAAATGTAAACAAGTAAAATGTGAGATAAGTGATATCTTCCTCTCTTATTGGTGAACATAGACAGCAGGTCACTATTTACTTTGCAAGCCACAGGTAAATCTTATTTAATTTATGTTGCAAAAACTCAATGCATTGGGTCTGATGTTTAATAATTCATAATTGGTCCTTATACTAATTTCACAATATATTTTCTACGTGTTTTTTAACATGTCTCTTGAATAACACCATTTTTGCAATATGACATACGCACTTTACATACGATTATATATGCATCAGCAAAGGAAGTGAGCTGGCCGAAACGTTAGCACGCCGGGCGAAATGCTTAGCGGTATTTTGTCTACTGTTACATTCTGAGTTCAAATTCTGCCGAGGTCGACCTTGCCTTTCATCCTTTCGGGGTTGATAAATTTAGTACTGGGGTCGATGTAATCGACTTAATCCGTTTGTCTGTCCTTGTTTGTCCCCTCTATGTTTAGCCCCTTGTGGGCAATAAAGAAATAAGGAACATTAGCACACTGGGTGAAATCCTTAGCAGTATTTTGCCCGTCACTATGTTCAGAGTTCAAATTCCACCAAGGTCAACTTTACCTTTCATCCTTTCAGGGTCGATAAAATAAGTACCATTGAAACACTGGGGTCAATGTAATTGACTCATTCACTGCCCCCAAAAAGCTGCCTTTGTGGCAAAATTTGAAACCATTATATATACATTTTTTTGTTCTTTTATTCTTTTACTTGTTTCAGTTATTTGACTGTGGCCATGCTGGAGCACCGCCTTTAGTCGAATCAAATCGACCCCAGGACTTATTCTTTGTAAGCCTAGTACTTATTCTATCGGTCTCTTTTGCTGAACAGCTAAGTTACTGGGACGTAAACACACCAGCATCGGTTGTCAAGCAATGTTGGGGGGACAAACACAGATAAACAACATATACACACACATACACGTATATATATATACATATATATGATGGGCTTCTTTCAGTTTCCGTCTACCAAATCCACTCACAAGGCTTTGGTCGGCCCGAGGCTATAGTAGAAGACACTTGCCCAAGGTGCCACACAGTGGGACTGAACCCGGAACCATGTGGTTTGTAAGCAAGCTACTTACCACACAGCCACTCCTGCGCTATCAGAATATATTTGGATTTATGCCATGAAAATACGTCAGTTTCCCTCTTGCACATATGCATACATACAGATATACACATACATACACGTATATACACATGCACGTATGTATGCACTCACACATACAGGCTAAAGCATAGATGTACTAGTCTTACTTTTCATCCTTGTTTACTGCTGCTTCAACAAAATATGGATCAAATACATTTATTTAAAAAAATGGAAGACATGGATATAAACAATGATTACATAATATTGATTCATGTAAAGTAAAAGCTATAGTCATATCTTCATGTCTGAATGAATAAATTTCTTGAAGAAAAACTTGGGTGAATTCACCTAAATTCAGACACAGACTATTTGGTAGGAGGGGCATATATCTTCATAGGAGGAAATTCCACTAGACATGCAAATAATGCAAATGTAAATGGTAAAGATAATAGTCTTTATGTATTTGTTGATATAATTATTTTTTTGAAAGTAAACTACATGCATATGTACATTCATAGATACATAAGAAAATACATACATATATATATACATATAGGAATCTATCTATCTATCTATCTATCTATCTATCTATCTTATTTCTTTACTGCCTACAAGAGGTTACACACAGAGGGGACAACCAAGAATAGACAAACGGATTAAGTTGATTATATCGACCCCAGTGCATAACTGGTACTTATTTAATCGACCCTGAAAGGACGAAAGGCAAAGTCGACCTCAGCAGAATTTGAACTGAGAACATAGTGGCAGACGAAAGAAGCATAATATGCCCTGTTAACTGTGGTGCGGTTTGCCAGAAAATCCATCATCACTACTCTGCAGCAGACTCAAAAGACAGTGAGCATCACTTTGCCTGCTGAGGATTGGACATGAACCTTCTTTAGAGATGGTGAGTTATGCCTCCATTGCTTTGACTAGACTTTAGTTTCAGGATTATAATGATGGACCCATTTTTTATCCTGTGTGATAACTCTGCCAAAAAAAAGTCCCCCTCGTTTTCTTGGTACATTACCAAAAGTGTCTGGGAGCAATTGACACATTCCTTCTTCTGAAAAGGTGTGAGCATCTGGGGAATCCATCATGCAGACAACTTCCACATATGCAAATGGTCATGAATGATATTTTTCACGAACTCTACACTTATCTTCATTTCCTGGGCTAGTTGCTGAATAGATATGTGGTGATCCTCCAAAATGGTGGCTTCCAGTTTATGGATAGTGTCCTCATCAATGGTGGAATGTGATCGTTCAGGAATAAGAGCATTTTCCATGGATGTCTGACCACATTTGAACTGGCGATGCCAGTGTTTGACTACATTGTATGATGGTGCATCATCACCATAAACTTCTATCATCTCATTAAAAGTGTCTTTTGGTGTACGACCTTTCAAGTATAAGAATCTGATCACTGATCTGCATTGAACTGCCTCCAGTATAATAACACCTTAGTCCACTTCAGCAGCCATAAAAGGCAAACAAATACTAGTGGAAAGCTGCAATTTACAACGTGACATGTAAAAAAATGTATAATTATACTTGTACAAGTTCCGTTTCCTGCAATAACTAGAAGTGGGTCAGGGGAAATCTTTAATGAATACCCCTTGTGTGTATGCATATATATATATGTGTGTGTGTGTGTGTGTGTGTGCATACATACATATACATATATATATATATATATATATATATATATATATATATACCTGCATACCTGCTTACCTGCCAGCATGTGCACACATGCACATACGCACACACACACACACACACACACAAATTGTTCACAAATGAGAGCAGCAGTGTGTCAAACTCTTTCATTCATCAAATGCTAACCATTAAAGAAAGGTTAATGAAGGTGTAGTAACACCATCTGGTGATGCTCCAGCATGATCACAGTTCTTGAGCTGAAATTATTTAAAGAGTAAAAGAATACATAAAGGGAGAGCACTTGGAAGAGATCTAATGGTTGGATACTTGTATAAGATGTTGACCTTCTACAGAAAGCCATTGATGTGTGTATTCAGAAGAAATACGGAAAGGATAACAAGGATATCTTGCTATCCTTGCTATTCAGAAGAACTGGAAAGGATAGCAAGGACGAATCTTGTAGCCAAGAATGAAACCACAGAGTAAGCAGAAACCTATAGGTTCATTGCTTTGCCTAAGCTAAATGTAACTACATTATAAAATCTGCCTCAACCAATTCCTCAAGGATCATCATGAGTGAGAAGAAGGGAGTGTGGGGTAGTGCTGTCTTAAGGTGTAAGCAAACCGGGCAGCTGCCCGGGGGTGGGGGTGGGGCTCATATGCTTTGGGGCCCAGTTCTGATTTATGTATGTTGTGGTTCACTGTCAATAAGTAATTAGTGTAGGATCCACTGGATTGATTTGCTCAAGGGTCTATACGGTTGCTAAGATGCCTCTGGTTGGAGATATGCCAAAGAACCTTTGATAGGCAAAGTTGTATTGACCAAAGTAAAAGACACTACAGAATCCTTGCAACAGTATGGCTTGATTATAGGAAAGTATTTGACTCTATTCCCCACCCATGGTCACTGAGGTCTTTGCACTTGGCAAAAATACCTGCTACATTAGATGCTGCCACTGAAAGGCTTACAAAAACCTGCTCAACAACCCTCACAATTACAGCTGAGAGTATAGAAGACATATCCAATGTGATAAATATTTGAAAGGAAATATCCAGAGAAGCTAATTTTCCTGCATTTCTGTTTATTTAGGTATTATATATGTTATTATTTCTTTTACAAAATTCCAGTGGCTACATGCTAGGAGCTGCAATTGCTGAAGATACCAATGTAACCTGTAATTTCTTTGTAGATGACCTGAAGTGCTATGCTAAGATGTTTACAATGCCAAAAACCAGTTGGAGTTAATAACATTTTCAGCTGACACACGAAAGGAATTTGGCCAAAGGAAGTGTTTGTATTTCATTGTTGAACATATAAAATCAGTCTCCAAAGCCTAGAAACTGTGCATCAAAAGTCGTTTTGTATCAACTGTTCAACACAAAAAAAATGCTACAAATATCTAGGCATTAATGAAAATTTATCATATGCTGTTGCTGTGAACAAAGAGTGACCTACAAATATTACATCAGACTTAGAAAATTATGACTATTGGAGCTCTCCTCCTCCAACAAGACAATATCCTACAGTGCATTTTCAGTACCAGTGTTGACAGCAATATTTGGGGGTATTTCACTGATCTGAAGATGAGGTCCAGTCCATAGATATTAAAACCAACCAGCTTCTAGCACCAACTAAAAACTCCCACAGAAAGAGTAATACCAATAGGGGAGACAAATGAGGTAGAAGACTGGGGTCAATGCAGACAGTCTTCAAATGTTGCATTAACATCATGATAAATATTATTAACATTTATAAAATGCTTTATTTATCCTAAATAATAAATTCTAGGCCAGAACTGTTCCAAAATTAAATAACACAAAATTCTTTATACTAATACTGAGTTCACTATGTGCTATGCATGTTAAAATAATTCTTCATCAAATTCATATTTCCCACTCCATCAATTGAATTTTCCTTAGATGCTCAATAAATGTCAATATTGTCAAGACTGTTATTCAGTTTAGCCTTCAACCTTTTCTTGTCCAGATCAATTGATCATATATGATCATCCACCAAGTCAAAACCAATCCAAGGTTTATATAGATTAAGCTACTAGAATATTCAGGGTTATCTTTGTTACGCTACACAATTATTTCTGCCCATGAAGTTTACCTTGCCCTATATCAGCTCTGATCCAGCAGACCAATAAGCAAAGGCTTACCAACACTGACCACCTTGTTTTTTTTATTCAGACACAGTTAATATAAGACTACATTATCTACGGTGGCTATTTTTTGATGGGAGAGTGAGATTTGAGGGAGATGTGACTGTTATTTCAAGGAGATTAAGTAGCAACTTAGAGAACACCTCATTTTTGTAGTAGATGTTGTTGTTGTTTTGCCCTGAATCAGATTGGATTTAGCAGCCATGATCAAAATACATTTCAAACATGACAATCCTGTCCTCTTTTGTATTTTAGGCACAGTTTGTCTAGGATCACATCATCCAATGTATCCGGTTTTAAGTTGTTAGAATTGTGATTTTAGTGTGAGTTGGCTGTTATTTCTAGCAAACAGAGCAAGCAAATGACCTTCCTCATCAGCTTGATTACAACATCACTGTTTGTAGAAATCTAATGTTAGGGTAGCCAGTGAGATATCCTAATGATAGCTATATTAGTCAGTGATGTATTCCAATGACAGCCACTTGAACCAGTCAGGGACCCCAAAGACAATAAACCTTAGCCAGTGAGATGTCCTAATGACAGCTATATTAGTCAGTGAGATATCCCAAAGACAGCTATATTAGTTGGTCAGTTATCCCAAACACAGTTACTTTAACGAGTGAGAAATCCCAATGTTAGCTATAATAGTCAGTGAGATATTCCAGTGTCAGCTACTTTAGCCAGTGAGATATTGCAGGGACAGCTAATTTAGCCAGTGAGCTGTCACAGTGGCAGCTATATTAATCAGTGATATATCCCAAAAACAGCTATATTAGTTAATGAGATATCTCAAGGACAGCTATATTAGTCAGTGAGATATCACAAACAGCTAAATCAATGTTGCAGCACAGTGTTATACCACCTAATATCAATACTTTTATAGCTATTCAAGGTAATAACACTTAGACTATAAAACAGTAAGATATGTAGTGAGCATAAGTTAGAAAAGAGATGTTAACACCAAGAGTTTATTGAAGTAAATACCAGTTAAAATACATTGATACAACAATTGATATTACGTATGTTTACTACAGAAATAAATTAACAGTAGCAGTCACAGAGGAAACTATGCATTGCTTCCATAGTTTTATCCAAAGTTCTGTTAGAAACACTTTGGTTGTATCAAGCTTTCTTCTTTCTAATTTATGTTTCTTCATAAAAATTTGAAGTTAAGCATTTAGCTAGCAATAATTCTTAATCTGCTGGAGAATTAGACCAGTTTAGGTTATTTAATTTGTTACTTTGTGTTTTTGTATTCTATCAATCATCCTATGTATGTACATACGTACATATCTATCTATCTATCTATCTATCTATCTATCTATCTTTCTATCTTTTTATCTATTTCTTTGTTCTCCAATTCAACAGCTTAAAACACTGTAAACAATGTCTTCGATGCCATTATCAAGATTACATCTACCAGAATTGATCAAGCATGGATTATTTCCGCAGCATTTCAACAAATTACATGTGAATCTCAGCTTACAGTGAACATGTAAGTAGCTTGTGGATCTATCACTTTAGTTTTCACTACACAACACACACCTATTCTTGTACATAAACACACACACAAATTTACAAACAGGTATACATATGAAATGTTATATGCATGTATAATATATACATTAATACAAAGATATACATACACACATACACTAGTTTACACATAAGTGTACATTAATATGTATCAGCACACACACACACACACACACACCACATAATCCTCAAGATTGAATCTAGCTGTTGTATAGTGTAGATTTGTAAAACATTCAAAAACTTCCTTTAATTTTACTGCAGCAGCATATAAACATTCAATGATTAGATACATTCAAACTCACTCTCTCTCTCTCTCACACACACACACACACACACACATCCAAACACACACACACCTCATATATACATATATACAAGAACGGTGCAGGACACTTCACAGAATCAATCCTTGAAAGGGATATCAAGTCACCCTTCACTAACAGATTGAAGACAGCACAGACAAGTTAGAGGTGATCACTAGTGTAGCTAGGTGGGGGGTGGTAGGGGCGGCACTTTTTAAGGGGCACCGCTCTTGGGTCTGCTGTAGGTAATATGTGTTTTTTGTGGGGTCTGGGGGTGGCGAATGGAAGGGCGACCTCTGGTGGCACACACTCTAGCTACACTAGTGGTGGTCATGTCTCTGTAAACTGGAAATATAACACAAGGGATGTCTGAGGGGAAAAAAATCATGAACATTCAATAGCAGAACAGGAATGTTACTCAAAGAAATTGGGCAAGCCAACATCTTCAGCACTGAAACCTTGACTAAATAACACCTGTTTCAAAGGTTGGGCCAAGCTATGTGAATGACATAGGGCTGGTTGTTCAAAAAAATTGCATTGCACCTAACTAAATAACTGAAAGTACATGCGAGACAGACATGCTTTTATGGATATGAACTGTTAGTTAAGAATGTCAGGTAGTATGATTTGCATAGGGGCATGCCTTATGATAAGGAAGATTATGGAGGGATAAAACCAAACACTGATGAATACCAGAACTGATAGTATGGGAGTCTCAGAAATAGTTTTGTCAATGAAGCAGCCTTACATGAAACTTACCCTTCCTTGAAACAAGATATTAGTAGAGCCCATAGCTAGGAGAATCTTATGTTAGACTTAGTCAATGTCAAAGGCTTTACTAATGTCAAGAAAATACAACAGTCAATTGAAGTGTGATGTAGATGAGAAAATTTCCAGTAAATTTGGCTCTAAAGGGAACATACAAATTGAAGAAGTGTGAGTCTATAACTGTCTCCATTACTTTTGAGATACAATAATCACTTGCCATATCGTGGTTCACCCATCGTGCCCTGAGTACATCGTAGATTTTTCTGGTCAATATATGTAAATTTATATTGTGGACTCCTCAATATATTGCAGGTTTCTGCAGCCGATAGGTATTTATATTTTTTTAGACTTTAATTATTTTTGTGGTAAACTAAGCATTTTCAAGCCTAAAAATTTATAAATTACTAAATGAAAATGCAGTATAGTACTGCACTGTATAACACATGAATTAAAATATGTTAAAAGAAAATACGTAGTGTACCATAGATGAGTAAACAAAGAATCGCATATATTGTGTGGAAAACGAAACTTGGGAAGTGAGTGCGTGGTGTTGCTTTGCATTTATAATTTAAAAAATATATACAAATTATAAAAATAATCATAAAAACTATACAGTACAGTACTGTTTCTACTTAGTAGATTTTCACCTCTCGCAGGGGTTTTTAGAACATAACACTCATGATAGTCGAGGGATTACTGTATTAGAAATGAGGCTGGTTGACAAATTGTTAACAGGACTAAAGATATTGCTCTTCTTGAGAATAAGACTTTTTGTCTAATTAAATAGGTTCTGTAAGATAGAAGCTATTATCTAAATACATAAGTGCGCTCATATACAGAAATATACTCATATTTATAAATATACACACTTGAACAAATGCACATTCATATACGGATACTAATACACACTATGTATATAGAGATATGATTGAAGTTCATGCAACTGTCAAGAGAAATATTATCACAGTTATTTAAATTTCATTTTACGTGAAGCAAATTGAGTAAATCTTATCAATTTCTAGCTTTTTTTTCAAATTCATTAATTTACATTTTCCATGCTTGCTTAGTTGGGCTGGTCTTCTAGTTTATCCCTATCAGATATCAAGAGTGAAAACTGTTTTCTGCTATTCAGGTCAACTGAAACAAATAGCGTTGTGTGTTTGACTCAGAAACTGGACCCAGTGACAACTTTAGAAAGGGTTGAACTTGTAATTATGTAGTACAGAGCAGTCCAGAATTGTTAACCTCAAAGCCACTGTACCATTCACATTATCATATAAACAAAATAATATATATGTGTATATATATATATATATACTGATATATATGTGTATATATATATATATATATACTGAAATATATGTATATTGAGTTCTAACACTAGGTTATTAGCATCGCAATTCCTAAGCGAAACATATCGAAATATACACACACACATACATGCATGCACACACACACACACACACACACACACACACACACACACACACACACACACACACACATATATATGATGATGATGATGATGATGCAATAAGAAATGTATTTATTCATCTAAAATGATTCGGCAATTAATTTTCACTCCATCTGACAAATTATCATACACAAATGAAATACTCCCCATCAATCATTCTTATACTTTCTCAGTCATCCTATATACCATTAAATGATATATTAGTGGTGACTAAATGATCAATTAGTACAAGAAATTGATTTTGTAAGGAATGTTATTTCAGAGGAAATATTCCAAGATATTCATCTAAGGAAATCTGACACTTTCTTGACAAAACAGAGAGTCTGGCCAGCAGAAAATATCTTCAGACAATGAAATAGTTGATTGCCAAGTCAGCATTCTTGGTTATTAGCAACATCTATCTCACCACTATGAGAAAGTTTGAAGAGTTCATGGATTTTAACCTTTGTTTGTGAAATGGTTTCCTGTAGCAGAATTTATTCGCTTTATTGCAAAAATACAGACTAGATCCTTGGTTCCTTCTCTGCTGACATCAACCTGTATATATTCAAGACAGACATCAGCTACTACATACTCTTAAGTGAAGGAGAGTCTTGCATAGCTTATGGCCACTTCCCTTTCTTCTTGCACTAATTTATAAAAGAATCCTAGAATGCTTTGTCTAAGCTGACTGTTTGAATTGACATTTCTTGGAGTATAAATACTAGAAATTTATCAAAAATACATTTCAGTTATTATAAAATTGCTTTACCTACAACTACCAATATTCTTTTCTACTCTAGGCACAAGGCCCGGAATTTTTGAGGAAGGGGCCAGTCGATTAGATTGACCCCAGTACACAACTGGTACTTAATTTATCGACCCTGAAAAGATGAAAAGCAAAGTCAACCTCGGTGGAATTCTAAAACTAACAATGTCATTAATATGAATGTTAGTATAGATGTAAATGTTCATAATTACTGCTTATTAATAACGTTTCAAAATTTTGGGCAATTTCAAGGAAGCAGGTAAGTCAATTACATCGACTCCGGTACTCAACTAGTACTTATTCTATCAACCCTTATAGGATGAAAGTCAAAGTTAACCTTGGCAGCATTTGAACTCAGAACATAAAGATGGATGAGATGCTACTAAAAATTTGGCCCAGTGTGTTAGCAATTTTGACAGTTTGCTGCCTTGCTGCATATTAAAAATAACTTTTTATATAAAATCATATGGAATTAAAAATAAGTGATTATGTATATATGTACATGATTAAGTTGTTGTTGTTGTTGTTGTTATTATTATTATTATGCTTGTGCATGCTAATTTAGTTTGCAGGTATTTTATTTTGATGTTTGGTGACAACAAAATCCCCTCAAATCTTAAGAATCTTCCTTAGGATTCTAGCAGAATATGGGATGGCACTTTTCTGCAGGTCAACAACTCATCGTTGTCATCGTCATTGTCATTATCATCATATAGGGGATGAGCTGGCAGAATTGTTAGTATGTTGGACAAATTGCTTAGCAGCATTTTTCCCAACTCATACCATTTTGAGTTCTTATTCTGCCAAAGTCAACTCTGCCTTTCATACTTTTGGAGTTGCTAAAGTAAGTACTGGTTGAATACTGCGGGTCAATGTAATTGAATCCCCATTTCCCCTCAAAAAATTGCTAGCCTTGGGTCTAAATCAGAAAGAATTATTATTATTATTATTATTATTATTATTATTATTATTATTAAATCAGATTGGAACCTGGTGTAGCCATCTGGTTCACCAGTCCTTAGTCAAATCGTCCAACCCATGCTAGCATGGAAAGCGGACGTTAAACGATGATTATTATTATCATTATTATTATTATTATTATTATTATTATTATTATTATTCTTAATGCAGCAAGCTCGAAGAATTGTTAGTGGCATTTCATCTGTCTTTACTGAGTTCAAAGTCCACTGAGTTTGACTTTGCCTTTCATCCTTTCAGGGTCAATAAAATAAGTACCATTTGAACAATAGGTTTAATGGAATTGACTTAACCCCTTCTTGGAATTGCTGGCCATGTGCCAAAATTAAAAAGAATTATCTATCATTCCCTAGTTTTTTAGATCATGTTTTCAAAACAATTATTAGTCAAATTAACTGATTTGTAGAAACAATAACCAGTCTGAACTTCATTTAACCTGTTGCAATGCCTGGCTTTCTGAATTTTTTAAAAAACACATTTGTCTTAGAAATTTATACTGTACATTCCTAAACCATCGTTCATCATAAATATTAGAGTTCAGATTTAAGCAGTACATTCCTTATTTCAGTTGAGACAAAACTTGTGATTGTTAAACAGCAATGGAACTGACTTAGCAATCAGCTATTCCTTAATATATTCTATGTGCTTTTTACAATGGTAGCAGCATATAAGAAAAGTGCAGATTGACAAATTTCATCTTTTCTGCTGACTAACTTTAGTCATTTAACTATAGAGAAAGTCATTTGGATGCTGCCTTCTACACATGAGGTGGTTTTTGTACAGGTGACTGGTATCACAAATCTATAATAGACATAGGTCATTGGTTGGCACTCCGTCAGTTACAACAACGAGGGTTCCAGTTGATCCGATCAATGGAACAGCCTGCTCGTGAAATTATCGTGAAAGTGGCTGAGTACTCCACAGACACGTGTACCCTTAACGTAGTTCTCGGGGAGATTCAGCATGACACAGAGTGTGATAAGGCTGGCCCTTTGAAATACAGGTACAAAATAAACAGGAAGTAAGAGTGAGAGAAAGTTGTGGTGAAAGAGTACAGCAGGGTTCGCCACCACCCACTGCCGGACCCTCGTGGGGCTTTAGGTGTTTTCGCTCAATAAACACTCACAACGCCCAGTCTGGGAATCGAAACCACGATCCTATGACCGTGAGTTCGCTACCCTAACCACTGGGCCATTGTGCCTCCACTGATATAGGTCATATTATTACTTGAACTAACAGTGAGCATTCATTAAGCTTTTACAATATATGTCACATCACATTTTTTTATGAAAGTTATGAAGCTGTATGAATTTTGTAGGAGGACCTTTACAAACTACTTTTGGAACAAAGTGCTAAATGTATGTACACACACACACACACAAACACACATATGCACAAACACACACATGAACAATGCTTTCTCATGATATAAGCACCACAGTTAGTTACATACTCTACATACAATTTACTATGTTTCATGTTTTTCTTTTTGATTTTTTGATTTTTTTTTTTAGTTTTTCCAATACCAAAATTCTACTGTCTGGTCAAAATTGCACATTCAGCACTAATTTGTTGAGCGCCATCTCATGTGATTGCTCAGTTTACTATAGATAGTAACCAAATCTCTCTCAATTAACACCTTACCATTTTAAAAAAGAACCACATTAAACAATGCTGCCCTGGATACACAAAATGAAGTGATAGTCATGGGTGGAAAGTCTTTGCCTGCAAGTTTGATCTTGATATAAACAACAACCAGCCACTCCATTATAATATTGATGTTCTGTATAGAAGATTGAGCTTTGAGCAGTGTTTTTCTTGATGTAATATAACATGGAATAAATATGTTTGCTTTATAAATCACAGTAAACATGTTTATATATCTGGCATAGTGGAAGATGAAAAGAGAATTGGAATAGTATTTGTTGGAGCAGAGTAAGTCAGCTTTGATTTATCTGAAAACTGCAAGATAATGAAGGTCTGTTGATAACTCTACCTCCACCCCAACTTCTTATATTGCTTAGAGGAAGAATGTAAGTGAAAAAGATGGTGAGATATAATATATTCCTCAGGCAATACCATTTTCTTCATAGATTCCTGGCTAGGACTTTTAGACATGCAAAGCATCAAATTACTCCTGTTCAACTAGTTTTATTTGTAAATTCTTCAACAAATAAATGTCAAATAGCAAATATTGATCGAACACTGAAAATTTCTTGCTTGTTAAATAAATATACAAACTGATTAATACTTTTGTTTGTTTGTGTTTTGTGTGTTTATTAGGCAGAAATTTTACCAAAGGCTAAACTGTGACCGAGAAAATTTGTGGCCAAGAATACTGGAGATTGCTCACTGATTTACGTGCAGGAGTAGAGGTGAAAAGTCACACGTTTCAAATCTTGCCTTTGGCAGTAGGTTGTCTTCTTAGACAAGTCACTTTATTTATTCTTCATAGTTAAGATATTAATACAAATATGAAATTACATAGTTATTTTCTACAATTTTTCCAAATATTCCAGTTTATAGACCATCATATTGAGGCTAGCATTGAATACAAAAATTAGAAAAACAAACTAACGACAAAAACCAATTAAGATGTATTTATTTTGTCTGGTGGAAAGCAATATAGCTTCTGATGTTAATAACTGTTAGATATGAAATCTAGATTATTAGTGAAAGTATGCGTCTGTAATAAAATATGAAGTCAGGGTTAACATTGACAAAAAGAAAAAAATGAATTTGTATTTCAATTCCATGTGTATAAACCTCAAAAACATTATTCAGTAGGGTCACATCAATCTCATCTTCTCATCTCATAGCTTAAAGAAAGTCATTATGCACAAATCAAGGAAACTACCTTGTACCTTAGTCTTCCAGTTATAGATGACACAAGATTCAAATGCTCCAAATCTTCACAAACGCTCAACTGTACAATCATTGATAATTTTATAGCGAAAACTTCCTCATCACAAGACACCATCTTTGTTCTTCAAAACTGGAAAATATTTCGACTCCTGGTAATTACTAATGCTCTGCAAATCTCAAGTGAGATCTACTATGGAACACTCTTCGTTCATGACAGACAGAGCTGTTACACACTTATACTCACACTCGAAAACAAAAGGCTGCCCAGTTGATTGACATCAAACACTCACCAACACACACTAACCCCACCCTGACTGATTTACTGTCTTCTCACTCAGTCTTTCCTTTTCTATTAATCCTACAATGATTCCTGCTCTTCAGAAGTGCCCCCACCCAGACCCAATTTTGACTTGCAGTTAATCAAACTACATGTCAGCTGTAGTGATCTGGGTTAGTCTCAGAGGGATTGTGACGGTTTCCTTTGGAACAAACTGTAAAAAAAATTCTGAATACAGTATTTTCCAGCATACAAGCCAAATTTTTCAAACCAAAATTTACAATTAAAAAGCTAGGGAAACTTATACACCAAGATGACTTTTGGGTACAAAATATTTGATATGAAATGCAGCAGGATTTGGAAAAAATAATGTTGATATTTGAATGTTTACACTACATGTTTACACTATATACCAGTGTTTCTCAATCATTCTACACAATAAAATTGTATACCATATCTTTCTCATCTTTTTTCATCATAGTTCACATATATATCATCATCATCATCATCGTTTAACGTCCGCTTTCCATGCTAGCATGGGTTGGACGATTTGACTGAGGATAGGTGAACCAGATGGCTACACCAGGTACCAATCTGATTTGTCAAAGTTTCTACAGCTGGATGCCCTTCCTAACGCCAACCACTCTGAGAGTGTAGTGGGTGCTTTTACGTGCCACCGGCACAAAGGCCAGTCAGGCAGTACTGGCAACAGCCACACTCAAAATGGTGTATTTTACGTGCCACCTGCACAGGAGCCAGTCCAGTGGCACTGGCAACGATCTCGCTCAAGTATATATATATATATATATATATATATATATATAAATGGTTGTTTTATTTTTTGATAACATAATAGGTTAGGCAGGACGACATCTATATTACAATATTACAATAACCAATAATATGTTGTGCATGTTTAGTATTATTACAGTCATGTAATATTACTATACACTCTTTCTCGCGGAACACCTAGGAACCTTTTGCAGAACCCTATGTTTCCTGGGAACCCCAGTTGAGAAACGCCGCTATAAAGTACGTCAACTTGTATGTAAAAAAATATGGAAGTCATTTTCAGACGAACTGTAAAGTCTTCATTCATAGCAAACCAGAAAGAAGTTCTGAATGAGTTTTTCTTTTAATTAGAGTGTAGCAAACGTGTTTATAGTTATTATAGGTCCTCCTTGATTAAGAAATATAGATGAATTAAAGCTGAAGTGAGTGAAGGGATTCATGTTTATGTTGGCTGGTTAGTAGCTGGAAAGAAAGCAGAAGCAGTGAGATGAGGTAAGTGATGGAGAAGGACTGTGAAAAGAATTTATAAAATGGACTGGAGAGTGAAACATAGTATATATAATAGAAATAGGAATGTTGAAGAGAACACAACAGTTTAAAGGGAAATACAACAAGAGATGTTTTTATTCAAAATATGAACAGGGATATACCTTACAAAAAATAAAAGACAAAGGGACAAACACAAAAACAGACAGACAGACTGACACACACACACACACACTCTCTGTCTGTCTCTCTCTCTCTCTCTCTCTCTCTCTCTCTCTCTCATACACGAGGGATTTCCACACAGCCCTCATCCACCAAATTCATTCACACAGCAATGATCGACCTGAGGTTATAGCAGAAAACACTTGCTCTGAAACCAAGAGGCTGCAAACAAAGCAAACTTCTTAACTACATGGCTACGCCTGCACTTCTCTCTTTCTCTCTCTCCATGTGTGTGTGTGTGTGTGTGTGTGTGTGTGTGTGTGTGTGTGTGTGTGTATATCAAAACTCTCCTATTTTTTCTATAGTATTAATCTCTTCTATGGTACTAAGTACTCTGTATTTTTCCAACAGTCAACACTGAATATATATGTATATATGTGTGTATACAGACAGACAGATAGAGAGAGAGAGAGAGAGAGAGAGAGAGAGAGAGAGAGAGAGAGAGGGGGCAGAAAAAGAAAGAAGGGTTGATTGGTGTAAGTGATTGATTGCTTCTCTCTCAATGTTAGGGGATTCAGGCAATCATAGAATTCTGAGGGAATCTATTATATGGTGAAGTGAGGACTCCCTCTTATTTGATTGAATGAAGACAGTAAGAAGGGCATCCAATCAGTAAAAACCAAATGTCTTAACAAACCACAAAAAAATATCAAAATTCCAATAAACTATGCCAAATCTACTTAACAGAAAAATATTGATTGAAAATGGTTAAAACTAGTCAATATTTAACCTTAGGAATAATAATAATAATTATTATTATTATTAATTAGTGGTTTTGTTTTGTTTATTCTGCCAATTTATGGTTTCTCTGTATAAGACAAATCCAACTTCTATAACCTCTTCAAAATAATTCATATTATCACCTTTGGCTAAAACACTTTCAATCAGTAGAGGTGTTGTCTTCTTTTTTAGCTTCACAACATTTACAGAATTGCAAGGAAATTTTGTTGCCTTCATTTGCTGAGAATGAAAATTGAACTGGCTTCTCCTCCACCAAATGATACCATATAACACCAATGAGATTAAGCTAATGTCCTAGAAATTGTCTTAAATGAGGACCACACACGCATATGTGCATGCACACACACGTGTGTGTGTGTGTGTCCTTCATTGCAAGAATAAAGAACAAGAGATACACATCCGGCAGGTAATTCAATTATTGTAAGCGAGATTGCAGGTGGAATCGGAAGCTAATTGCTGCTGCCACATAAACATTGGTAAAGGCATGAGGGTTAGTTTTAATGACAAGTTGTTTTACTGAAACAGGAGAAGTGTTAAATTTAAATTAGTGTTGTATTGAGTTTGAGATTTTGAGGTTGTTGAGATGGAGAAGTGGATACTGAAAACAACAGAATTACAAATAAATCAGGGAATGTCTTCTACTGACTATCATCGCAACACCTCAGTGTAAAATAAGATTAACTAATTACTGCACATTTTGTCTTTTACATCTGATATAATGTTCACAAACAGCAATAGGATGTTCACACATTGGTTATATTTTAATAATTGAGTTTTGTTCTTAGAAGTAAGTTTAAATATACTGGGAAATGATTGATTATTGACTGGCTATGACAGAGAATGTGGCTGGTTAACTGACTGTGATATAGTACTTGACTGAAGTGGTGATGCAGTATATGGCAGAACTGGTGATATAGCAAATGGATGATTAACTGGACTGGTGATACAGTACATGACTGAGCTAGTAATTTTAGTATATGACTGAAGTTGTTTCTTTGAGGAAGTGTTGTGTCACATGAGAGTTACATTCATCAACCAAATGGTTTTCAGAACACATCATATCTCTAGTGATGCAGTACCCATAGAAAAGACACTCAACTCTCATTCTGTGCACTGGTTACAGCAGCAAGCCAAGTGTATACGAGATGAAAGTTATTATTTATGGAATGTAGTGAATTAAATTCTGTAATGAACAACCTAAATCTAGTTGGATGCTAACAACATTATACACACCATCATTAACATCCAGCTGCTATAATACTGTTTTACCAAGAAGCAATACAAAGCACTGAAATCAATTTTCTAAGTACTGGTCAGTGGTTTTTTTTAATAAAGCAGACCACTAGAGAAGCTCACATGTTGTTAAGCACCCCCTGTGCTGCCCAGACAGTAACATGCTTGATTCCATCATGAAGGTTGTTGAGTTCTTCAGGTTTGGACTTGATGTGAACTTCTAGTACCTTCTTGAATAAATGTCAACAAAGCCTAAATATCTCTGATCTTCACTTCACTGGTTATCTTGCCTTCACAGCTTCCCATTTCTGTGAGGTATACATACATAAGACTTGTTAATATCACTTGAGAATACTTCCGCCAAAGTAAATTAACTTCTCAATACAAAGAAGATGGGGTACAGGACAATTGATGAAGATGAAAGCCATTCACCTGTTTGTTCCAATGATGGCACAAATTCAAGGTTGTGTAGATTATTAGATTATTATTGACAGTAAGATTCTTAGTATACAGGAGACAAGTATGGAATGCTTGTAACAAGCCTTATCACATCTGGTCACCTAAAATTTCAAAGTTAAGAAAAAGACTAGCTTTTGTTATGGCCTGTGTAGAGAGCATTGTTTTCTCTGAGACTGAAACCTAGTCTATGAAAAAGAAGCATCAAAACTGCTTTGATAAATACACCAAGCTTCTCGTGAAGGTACAAAACATCCCACAACATGACAACAAAGCAAAGAAAATATTATAGTGATACTCCATCCATCTTTACTATTGTTGTTCAAAGCAGCATAGGCTTTGCAGATTATTGCTACCATGATGATCTACAGGCAATATCTAATGTTATATTTTAGAGTCTTCTACTCCCTAATGCAGGATGTAGATCATTTAGTTATATTGCTGTTATTGGCAGAAATACACAGCATGAGACTGAGGATTTGTTAAAACTCATGGAGGACTAAGATTTTTGGTGCAGTATTGTGAAGTGCATCTCTGTTGGGGCTGCTTGAAGCATAATATTAAAACTGTACAACTGAACAATAGGTTGAATAGTTACAATAGTATTACAAGAAAACATCATAAAGTAGAGACGTATACTTATTTTGAAAGCTGTCTCTGAGATTTCAAAGTTATTCAAGGTTTTAAACCAACCTACATCTAAGAAGGCAATTGATATCAAACTGCTGTTAGTTGATCCTAATTATTTACCAGAGAAGACAACAAGGCATTTCTACAGTGCACTTTCATCGTCGTTTAACGTCCGCTTTCCATGCTAGCATGGATTGGATGATTTGACTGAGGACTGGTGGACCAGGAGGCAACACCAAGCTCCAATCTGATTTGGCAGAGTTTCTACAGCTGGATGTCCTTCTTAACGCCAACCACTCCGAGAGTGTAGTGGGTGCTTTTACGTGCCAACAGCACGAGGGCCAGTCAGGTGGTACTGGTGACGGCCACGCTCAAAATGGTGTATTTTATGTGCCACCTGCACAGGAGCCAGTCCATCGGCACTGGCAATCATCTCGCCTGAATGTTTTACTGGCAACGGCCACGCTCGAAATGGTGTATTTTGCATGTCACCTGTACAGGAGCCAGTCCATCGGCACGAAGCAACCTACATCTCAATGTCTAGGTTTCTCATCAAGGTTAAAAAAATACTTTGGCTTTCATCAATTGTAGATTCAATATAGAGTTTAAACAGACAAGAGCCACATCATAAAATTCACATATATAGGGCTCAGACCTCATCTAGAAGAGACCATTCAGTAGGAAAACACCCAATTACCAAACCAGACTCACAGAAGATTGCAATGAAATCTTTTCACAGAAATGTCTTTATGAATTAATGATGTAAATATCATGAGTAGGAAATAAGCTACACCATTACAATGAGGTCTCTATGAGATATCATTTTGTCTGTCATAGTTTTTCTCATGCCTCTGAGGCCAATGTGTTTTAGTTAGAAATGAAGCTATATAAGAAAAAAATATTGAATACTGCATGTAGAGATGCACTACTGTGCATATGGTTGAAGAATGTCATTAGATACTAGTTGAATAACTATTAGTACATAGAATATAATTTTGATCAGCTAGTAACTGTGTGTAGGTAGATAAGTCGAGTCAACTACTATGAAAGTTTCTTTAAAGATAATAATCACTATCAAGATGACCAGATTGTTAATAATACAGCAGAAAGCAACTTTGACATTACTACATGATAACAAAGCTCACTTATCTATCAATACTAATAATATAGTATTATTTAGAGTAGCAAACTAGATTTAGACAAACTTACACTCTAACTAATGGGGCCATATTCACTAACAGTGTCATGAAGATGGCCACATCATTCCAATGAATACATGGGAAATTGATAATTACATCAGAAGTAGATTTTCAACAACACACAGCAAGCACTTTTATTGTTCCCATTGATGTATTTTATTAGATTCTGACATTAAGAATTGGTGAACATGTGATTTCTATAGCAGCATACCAGAAGCTATTTCTCTATATCGACCAGTCTAGGCCATCATGATAGTCAAACAGGGAAGAAACGAGTAAGTATACTTGTTATATATATAGAAAATTTAATTTTGGTAAAAAGTTAGAAAGTTTGTGAGATAAATAGTAAAAATATCTCAGAATATATCAGTCTATTCATAGACATCCTGATACATGTGTTCTATAGACAAACAAGTTAAAATAAACTGCCTGCTGACATGAAAGGTAGGAAGAAGAATAGAGAGGATTAAATGAGAAGAGACTGTTAAGCTGATAAATCTTCCATCTTGTGCTAAAATGTTAAAACAGGTAATTATATTGATAAAGAAGCTGGTGACAGATTCTATAAAAAATAAATGGCTAGTTACAAAAACTAGCGAACTAAAAGACTGGTAGAGATTCCAAGACAATTTCTTTAATTAGCAATATTTCAAGATAACAGCTTTCCTTAATATCCATCTAGTTTCACCAAGTTGGCAGCTTTTACTCACTACCACAATATCTTGAAGATGGCTATCAGTAAAGCAAAAGATATTCTAGTAGCTCTCACAGCCTGCCAGCTTTCTCCCCCTGGCTGCAAACTGTAGCCTGGTATTCTGGTTCTTTGTCAAGATGGTTTCTAGTAGTTACTAACTCGCCTGCCCATCTCTCCTTAATTAAGATTACTCGATAACATTTCTGTAAAGTAAAACCATTACATTTTTGCTTCCCAGTTCAAACAGTACATATCACAAAATTCCTGCCTAATTCCCTTTTTCAACCTGTTACACCACCACCACCACACAAATACAACACAACAAATGTGAAAACTTTCTCCATCATTGATGAGTAAACAAGGTAGCCTCTGAACAACCACTTAACTTACTCAAAGAAACGGTTAAACAACTGTCAATTCTCATCCTGCAATCTTAAAAAGAGAGAAGGAGATATTGGAAAATGTAGTTCTAGACACACCTGAGAAAATGTTGGGATGATCAGAGCTAAAACAACTTTCATTAGATGTCTGATAGATGAAGATTGACTTGGAATTAAACAGCAATACAGTTTCCAATCACTCAAATCCAACCAATCGTGATGATGTCATTTCCATTATTCTCAAACATTATTCTCTAAAGAGATAGCTTCTTTCCATATTAAATTCTTCAATCTTTCTCTCTGCAATCTATGAAAATTTGTAGCAATATGTTCAATCTCTCACAGATCAAACTCCCTCAACACTCTTGACCCAGCTATATACTGACCTTTCACATCCTTGACACACTTATATACTGACCTTTCACCCATGACACAATTATATACTGACCTTTCACCCTTGACACAACTATATACTGACCTTTTATACTTAACATTGTTATGTACTATATTTCGCCCTTGATGCACTATAATCTGACATTTCACTGTTGATAAAGCAATGCATTAACCTTTCATCTTTGACATAGCTATATACTGAGCTTTCATCATTGATGTGCAACATGTGATTTATCTATCCTTTCTAGAAATTTCTAGAACAGTTTCTGTAAAAACAGAACACCAGAAATTTGATCAGCAACATCACACATTGGTTTCCAGTGAAGCAATGTTATTGCATTGACATCAGCTGAACTGAAGGAAACTTAGAAAAATTGTGCTTCTATGAGTTTTATTTGGTTCTTATTTCTTGAAGCACTGATGAAGTCTGCTTTGGGCCACATTATACCAAATATTGTCTCTGTTAATAGATATGATGTAGTGAGGATTCAAGATATTTTATTAATTAAAATTATGGTTATGAGAGAAAATTATCATAATGATTAATTCTGATCAAGTAAAGCAAGGGAGACAATTTTAAATTCTAATTAAAAATAAAATGTTGACATGTAGTGGGGAGTGGGTATGATATTTGGTAAATAAGGTGAGACAAATGTAGACAGGTCCTCTTATTAGTAAAGTATTGCTAAATCTCAGTAAAGTATTGCTAAATCTCAGTAAAGTATTGCAAAATCTAAAATGAAAACAAGATATAAAGTTTGAGCAAATAAAGACTGACTTACAAACAACTTAGGACTTGGTGCAGAGAAACCTAAAGATGGCATATGCATGGTAAACAATCTAGTCATTGTAAACATAAAAAGTCTGGTACTGATATACCTCTTATTCTATCTATGCCTCTCACCTTCTTCATTGATGGCCCACATTCGGTTATTTCTTGTGACATATTTTCCCATCACTATTCATTCTTCCTTAACCTTCCATGTGCACACTCTACACACCTCACACTAAACCTGATCTGTTTTTATAAAGAAAGACCCTGTAAGGACACACTCCTGCAAAAGCTGAAAGACATAAGGAAACTCTTACAGAACACCTTCTCTCCTCATAAATAACAAACAATGAAAAATCTTCAAACTCTCTTGAAAGCTAGATTTCACAATCTCTGACCAACTTGCATTCCCAAAACTGCAACCACTAAAATGTACGTTTGCCTTGATTCCATCAGTAGTTGTAATGTTAATGGTGGTAAAATGTTAGTGAAATGAATCTAGTTAATATCTGGATATTTTTCTTAAATAATGATTGATTTTTGTTTTACTCTCTATCACATCTTTAAAAACCAATAAAATACCTAAGATCTAATTGATGGTAGCCTCTCAAGAAAGTTCAGGTAAGAGCCATAAGTGTGGCTAATTAACTCAGGATGGTGCTGCTGCTACACAAAGAAACAATCTAGATTACATCCAGAAGAAAAAGAATTTAACTGATTAGTAAAGACTCACTCACCAATACACTACAAACAATAACTTACCAACATGTTGTTTCTTCTCTCTGTCCCTCCTACCACTACTGTATTGGTCTCTGCTCCTCACAAAACACATGCAACAGCCACCCAATCATGCTTCTTATTTACTTCATCTCTACCATATTTTCTCCTACCACCACCGCCACCACACTACCTCTCTTAACACTTTACTCAGTCTTTCCTATTCGCAGTTCCCTTTTTACTCACATTTTTTACTCACGTTTTTTACTCACATTTTTACAAAATTGAACTGAAAATCAACACTGTTAAATTTCCCGACATGAGGAAGTGCGGAAAGCCAAAGGATATTGCTCCTCATCCTCATCCTCATCCCAGTAATTGGAAGTAAAAAGGAAACCATTCTAAGCAAAGTATCCAGATATTAGTAAAATCAAATAAGCAAACAATAAAATTAATAATAGCAAATAACAAGAGGACGTGTACAAGGAATGTATTAGTTTGACGTTCAATAAAAAGAGAGAGCTTTTGATGTTTCAAGCATAGCTCTTTATTGGGAAGGAGTGAAAGGGGAAAGACGAAAGAAGGAAAAGAAATCACCAACAGCACGTGTAGTTACATTCCAGATATTAACTATATTCATTTCATTTCACTAACATCCTACCTACATTGACATTACAATAACAGATAGAATCAGGGCAAACTAGACAAATGATGTGAATGTATTTTGCATCCCAGATAATACTAAATTGATATTCTTTTCTACTCTAGGCACAAGGCCCGAAATTTTTGGGGAGGGGGCCAGTCGATTAGATTGACCCTAGTATGCAACTGGTACTTAATTTACCGACACCGAAGGGATGAACGGTAAGGTCGACCTCGGCAGGGTTTGAACTCAGAACGTAAAGACAGACAAAATATCACTAAGCATTTCGTCTGGCATGCTAACATTTCTGCCAGCTCGCTGCATTTAATATTTATTTCTTTATTGCCCACACGGGGGCTAAGCATAGAGGGGACAAATAAGGACAGACAAAGGGATTAAGTCGATTACATCGACCCCCAGCGTGTAACTAGTACTTATTTAATCAACCCCAAAAAGATGAAAGGCATATATATATATATATATATATATATATATATATATATATATATATATGAAGTTTCATGTGTGTGTGTGTATGGCTTCACTTCATATGTATCCATGCCCTTTATATAGTTTTATTTTTTTATCTATTTTTATATATTTATTTATTTAGTTTTTTTATACATCTATCTCTATTTCTCATAAGTATCCCAGGTAAGTGCATATATGTCTAAAAATTTGCATATACATGTTACATGATGTAATCAAGTCTTATCTTTACAGCTGTTTCAACTAATCAGTTGACTGTTTGACATAACTCGACATATTATGGAAGGACGTCCAATACTGAACCAATATTGTAGGCGTACATAAAAGTAAAGTAAAAATATTAGCTAACAAGGTCCACATCAAAAGAGTCAGGCAAATAGCATGGAGAAGACAGTGTTTATAAATGTAAGTTCTATAAATAAGAAAGATACAAAGAGGGGTTATAGGGATAGGTTTAAAGATAGAGAAAGAGGTGAGATTGCTGAGGGTGGGTCAGTTACTATAAGATGTCAACTGTTGGCATAAGTTGTAAATGATGGCTATAAAATTAAGAGTAGGAAAAGGAGCTAGGTAGGCTGATTCAAAGGAAACTCATTAATCATTAGCACACTAGGGATGGGTATGAAAAGAATAAAGACACAATTATCAGATCATAAAAAGAAGCATTGTAAAGCTGTATCAGTCACATCAAGTACAAAAAGCAGTAATACAAATACAAGAAGAGACAAAAGTGCAGAGGTGAGACAGGAGATATGATGATGAACTAATAACAAAGAGAAGGTGAGGGGTAACAGTGTGTGTGTGTGTGTGTGTGTGTGTGTGTGTGTGTGTGTGTAAAGTACAGCAATTTCCCTAAATATAGCAGAAAACAGAAGTGCAGCAGAGGATAGTTGGCATCACAACTGACTCACTCTCAGCTACCCCACCTCTCTCCCAATTCTGTTCCCTCCCTACCAGTATAACCCCTCCTCTACATCTATCTTTCTAATTTACAGAACTTATATATACATATATATATATATATATATATAAACACTATCTCTCTTTGGCCATTTGCCTGATCCTTCTGATGAGAATATTGTGACTTTGCTGTGCAGAGCTATTAAAATCCATTCATACATTCCTCTTTGTTTCATGTATGCCTACAATATTGACTGAATATTGGATTTTCTTGCACAATATGCATCGTTATGTCAACTGTTCATTGATTATCCGAAACAGCTGTAAAGATAAGACTTGATTACATCATGTAAATTGTGTATGCAACTTTTCATATAAATACATTCCTTATACCTGTTATTTGTCTTCCTACAGCATATTTATACATATGCTGTATGCACACACACACACATCATTCTCTGTTGAGCAGTTGAAATATTTCAGATATTCAATAGTAATTTTTTTATTATTCATTTTCAATTGATGTTCTTCCTAGTTGCAACTATTTATTATAATTTAGAGTAATTTCAACACAGCTAAGACAAAGTGAAAAAACAAAAGAAAAGTCTAGTGTTGACATGATCAAGATTGAGCCCTGAAGCTATGAATCTTTTCTTCAACCACACCATTGTTAATGTGTGTAATTATGAAAATAAAACAAAATAAATGCAAAAATATTCGCCATACTTGTATAAGGCTTATCATAGATAAATATATTTGACACTTTTACATTGATTTTTTTTTACCTAATAATATATATTTTTTATTTTTCATTTTTCAATTTCTTTTATTTAATAACGATATGCTTGCTAATAACAACAAATAAAATGGAAAAAAAAACAAACAATATTAGTAATAACAACAGCAACAAGCAACAATAAGATTTGAAAACAAACAAGATTTTGAATCATTTTAAAAAAAGAAGATATTAAAATAATTTACAAAAATACAAATATCATTAGTGTTGGTTTTTTATTGTTTTTGAATTTATGTTTAAAATTGGTCATATTTTTGTTTTGTTTCCATTCATCTCCTCACAGAAAGCATGTTTAACAATCACTTCTTGCTGGACTTTAAATGTCATTCAGCTGACAGGTGTTAATTAATGAGAAAGTCGAATGTTTTATGACATTGTAGACAGTAATCTAAGGCTTAGTTCCATCCACCTGGCCCAACACACATTATTAAGAATGTCTCTTAGACATTTTACCTCTCTCATGCAGTTAGCAAACAGCAAAAGAAGATTTATTTTGCTTTTCTTAAAGAATTTTTATTTGATTTTCATCTCAAAAGCTGCAAATGGAGGTGTGGTAGTTTTTTTAACATTCACTTGGTTGGGTTGACAAATTTACTCTGTACATGTCCTGGACATATGTCAAAAGACATATTTAGTCAAAACTCTCTCACACTTTTCCCTCTGTCTATACCTCTCTCCCTTTTTCTCTTGCACTCAATCTTTCTCTTTCTATCTATCTTTCTCTCTGGTTCATCTAGATACACTTGTCTAACTTAATAAGTCCACCAAATATAAATATACAACATCAGTAGATAGATCTCTCAATGGTCTAATTAGTGAGACTACTGTCAAATTATTAAGTCCACCAGATGTAAAAACATAATATCAGTGGACATTATTTACATTATTTACAATTGACGGATATTTGTCCTCATCTTGTTTATTGTTAACACAACGTTTCAGCTGATATTTATCAGCCGAAATGTTATGTTAACAACAAACAAGATGAAGACAAATATCTATCAATTGTAAATAATGTACATAATTCCTGATCTCTTAAATACAGAACTGTATTATCTAATCGGCACGGAGCTGACATGAGGCTTCAATGGAAAATTAGGAATGAGAACCCAGGTTCGAAATTTCCCCAAGACACCTGATGAAGACTGATGAATGTACATAATTCCTCATCTCTTAAATATAGAACTGTAAAATATCAGTGGATACACATTTCACTGGTATAAGTGCTGAGACTGTTGCCTCACTAGTAACTCAACCAGATATAAATATCAAACATCAGTGAATGCATATTTCAATATTCTAATTTTGAGAATTCTATTTAACTAATATGTCCACCAGATATTGATATATAACATCACTAAGATAGTGAGCTGCCAACCTCATTACCACACTGGTCAATATGCTTAGCAGTACTTTGTCTGATGTGCTAACAATTCTGAGTTCTAATTTTGCCAAGGTCGACTTTGTCTTTCATCTTTTTGGGGGTCAATAAATTAAGTACTGGTTGAGCACTGGGTTCAATCTAATCGACCTATTCCTCTCCAAAATTGCTGGCCCAGGGCTAAAAGTTGGAAGTAATATATGACATCAGTAAATACATATTTGAATGATGTATATGCTGAGATTACTGTCTAACCACAAACTCCATCAGATGAAAATATGTAATATCAATAGATACTCTAAGTGCTGAGTCTTCTGATAGTTTCATTTAATTCTCAACTGAGTTTAAGTCTTCTTTTGATCCTGGATGAAGTCACTCTAGTATGTTATCCTAAGCAAAGCTTGAAATTATCAATATCAATCAACAATTAAATCTGCACATGAGTGTCTGTGTGAGTGTGTGTGTGTGTCCATGTGCATGTGTGCATGTGTGAGTGTGTGTTATTCAAAAGTCCGATTCAAATTCTTTTATTTACTTTTTTACTTGTTTCAGTGATTTGACTGTGGCCATGCAGGAACACCACCTTTTAGTCAAGCTAATCGACCCCAGAACTTATTCTTTGTAAGCCAAGTACTTATTCTATTGATCTCTTTTGCCGAACCACTAAGTCACGGGGATGTAAACATACCAGCATTGGTTGTCAAGCGATGTTAGGGGGACAAACACATATACATACACACATATATACATATATATATATACATATATATATATATATATATATATATATATATATATACATATATACGATGGGCATCTTTCAGTTTCCGTCTACCAAATCCACTCACAAGGCTTTGATCGGCCCAAGGTGCCACGCAGTGGGACTGAACCTGGAACCATGTGGTTTGTAAGCAAGCTACTTACTACACTGCCACTCCTACGCCTATATGTCCACTTATTCATAATATATATATATATATATATATAGATAGATAGATAGATATATGCATATATCCATACATATATGTACATGCCTACATCTACATGTATACATGCATATATGGGTACAGGACATCAAAAAAACGTTAAACACAATGAGAAACGAAAACTGAAAACAGAAAATGAACTTTTTTCGAACAACGAAAAAAACTGGAGAAACGAGACATGCAACATAAAGAGTATATCCCTTCGTCTGTTGCACCTGTCCATCTACTCTGCGTTTCGAAGGCAAGGACAATATATAAATATATATATATATAATATATATCGTTGCCAGTACCGCCTGACTGGCTCCTGTAGGATTTTCGAGCGAGATCGTTGCCAGTGCCCCTGGACTGGCTTGTGCGGGTGGCACATAAAAGACACCATTTCGAGCGTGGCCGTTTTCGTGCGGGTGACACGTAAAAGCACCCACTACACTCTCTGAGTGGTTGGCGTTAGGAAGGGCATCCAGCTGTAGAAACTCTGCCAAATCAGACTGGAGCCTGGTGTTGCCATCCGGTTTCACCAGTCCTCAGTCAAATCGTCCAACCCATGCTAGCATGGAAAGCGGACGTTAAACGATGATGATGATGATATATATATATATATATACATATATATATACATATATATTTGTTGCAAAAAAAAAACATTACTTGAGCAAAATAGTCTTTTTGCATAGAGCAGATAAAAAACTCTAAACTACAGTTCACTCTTTATGATTCCACAGCAGGATTGTCGCAAGAAACTTTACAGAACCTTTATAACCACTCCTCTTCAAGTAAGATGGTTCTGTAAGCAGTACCATTGCTAATATAATCATAATATTTTCGGTCATCTTTACTTGTAATTCCACACTACACAACAAAATATCACTTGAATTCACCTCCCTTCTAAGTTTACTTTCTAACTGTAATTATTTTTTTTGTAAATTCTGGTTAGTTCACCACGTAACCACAGTTATGATAATATAGCTATTACATCAAGCAGTATATTCCAAAGCAAGCTCAGGTCTTCATTAAACTTTATGATATTTTTCTGTCTATGAGAGTATATCACAATCTTTAGAGGCACATTACAAGGTCAGTCACATCTCTAAGAAAAGCAACAAATCTCTCTAGCACTGCTAGAAATCTTCCTTTTGTATACACTTTCCATATTTCAAAGTTGTATCTGTTCTTCTGTGTCACACATTAATGTTCTCTCACTTTTAGGAACTTTTGACAAAAGCAATCTTGTGTATCCTCGACATCAGCAAAACCTTTGACCATGTTTTACTTGAGAATCTCCAAACAAAGGCATTCCACTATGAGCAGTCACTGTCTATCTATAAGATACAACAGTACACTACATTTCTGTATTCCTCTCCTGTTTTAAATAGAATAACTGTCACACACACACACACAGGAGTAAGGCGGTGAGCTGGCAGAAACGTTAGCACGTCAGGCGAAATGCTTAGTGGTATTTCGTCTGCCGCTATGTTCTGACTTCAAATTCCGCCGAGGTCAACTTTGCCTTTCATCCTTTCGGGGTCGATTAAATAAGTACCAGTTACGCACTGGAGTCGGTATAATCGACTTAATCCATTTGTCTGTCCTTGTTTGTCCCCTATGTGTGTAGTCCCTTGTGGGCAGTAAAGAAATAACGCACGCATTCCCACATTCTGGATCACATGCTAAAACAGCCATTCAAATGATTAGCAACATTTCACCTACACCAACATAGCATGGCTTCTCTCTCTTTGTCTTCTAGCATTACTTCATAGGTTGCTGCTCCTCTCAACTAGCAATATATAGACATCACCCTACACCCATCCTTTGCCCATCCTTACTGTGTCTCACCACAAAAGAACCTCTGTATTTAGCTCTACTCCCACGTATTCAGTTACAAAACTCATATCAACACTAAGTAATGATACACTCCCATTGGTATTATGTAATAACACACCACCACCATTTCTATAACCACATTCCACAAACAAAATCATGTGACTATATCTTATTGGTATTATGTAATTACATAATACCATCACCAACATTATGTAACTACACTATCACTAACATTATGTAACTCTCACTACTACCAACATAACTACTCCCTATCATTATTGCATCATCACACTCTATCACTTTCATTATATAATAATAACCTCTTGCTACCATCATCATGCTATAACCACACTCAATCACTAAGATAACCACACCTACTATATATATATTATATATAACCACATCCTATCACTGACATTATATAACCACACCTACCATTATCATAAAACCACACCCTAACATTAACATTATATTAGCCACATCCTACCAGACATTATATAACCACATCTACAGTTATCATATAACCACACCCTAAGAGTAACATTATGAGTCACATCCTGACACTGACATTAGATAACCACACCCTCTCACCATCAACATAATGACATCCTACCATTTACATTATATAACCATACCCTAACACTAAATTTCTATACCACACCCTACTATTAGCACCATATAACCTCATCCTAACACATAATATAACTATACCCAACTACCAACATCATATACCCACTCCCTATCACCCTCGTTATTTAATTACATCCTACCACTGCCTTTTCTCTTGACACTATGGTAAAAATCTTCCTACCAGCAACATAGACTCACATCCTGTCATCATCATTACAGAGCTATACTCTACCACCAATAATATGTATCTACACTCTACCACCAATATATAACCATACCACCACACCCTACAATCACCTTTTATATAACCACACCCAGCAACAATGCTATGTAGCCACAGTGCTTGGCTGGAGTATTGAAGAGAACAATGATAATGTATATACCTGTTTCTGAGTTACTCTGAACTATGGAGTAGGAGTGTTTGGGTGAAGTTATGTTTTAGTTGATTGTGGGTGGAGATGGAATACCAGGAGGAGGAGTTTTGGGGAAAAAGTGTAATTAAACCAAGGATGATGCAAAGAGAGGAACCAGTTGTGCCAAATAGGTTTTGGAAGATGTAGTGCTTTGCAGAGATGTGGTTTTTGACTCAGAATGTGTTGGAAAAGCATAGAAATACATGATTAAATAATAGTTTCAAATTTTGGCACGAGGTCAGCAATTTCAGTGAAGGGGTAAGTCGATTACATCGACCCCAGTGTTCAAACGGTACTTAGTTTATTGACCTTGAAAGGATGAAAAGCAAAGATGACCTTGGGCTGTTAGTTTTAAACACGGATGGTCTATATATAGTTGACCATAATGTATAATTCTTTTACTCTGCATGAGAGAGAGAGAGAGATAGATACACACACACACAAACACATACATACACAGAGTAAAAGACAGAAAGAGATTTTGCATACAGCAGATATATGTTTAGGTAGGAAAGTATTTGATGTTTGCAAGAACAAGATTTGTAGGAACAGAAGAATAAGCAAATGAACAAAGTTAAAAGACAGCAGAGTAATTAAAGAAATGCAATCCTTTAATAAACCTTACATATATATTTATAACTCAATCTATATGGAATTGTTTTTTTTTTTTCGTTTTTTTTGGTTTCACTTAATACAAACATGTATCTAAGTTCACTTTACTGATTGGAATCTATTCATGAAAATTGAGAGATTTTGTTCAGTTGACAGTAATACAAGTTGTGATCAGTCTTGCAGTAAATATGTCCATTCCACCACAGCAGAAATGTATGCCTCAGCTCACAGATATTTACATATGCTCATCACAGTAGTTGCCACTTTTGTAATCTTATTCTTCACAAAACTGATACAAATGTTTCGATGTTGTTTCTATTCTGACCAAGTGAGTTATTCACCAAATGAAAACTATAATAAACAGACATGTCATGCTTGTAATCCTACTTGAAATAAGACAAAATGAATATTCCTATCTACATGTAATATAACAGAAGTGGAAAAACTGAGTATTGCTATATTATTATTACTGTGTTTCGTTTTTAGATTTGGTTTGCAAGATTCTTCATGTGAGTTTGTGTGTTGAAGCATATTCTGTTGTTTCTGGGGAGAGTCATTCTCTTTTAGTGTCTTATAATTTAACATACTCACAGGTAAAATTACCACTTATTTATTTCTTATTTTTCAAAAATTTTCGCTACGTCTTGCAACCTATTCAGCAGTTTCGACTGTCCATTATTCACACTGCGTTCTTTTTGTTTGTTTGCGTGCATGTGTGTAGGTTAGTGTGTGTGTGTGCATACACATGTACGTATGTATGTATGTATGTATGTATGTATGTATGTATGTGTATGCATGTATCTCTGTGTGTGCATATGTATATATGTATGTGTGTGCATTTGTATGTATGTATTCTGCATATTCATGTGTTTGCATGTTTGTATTTAAAGAAGAGTATTTCTAAAATAAAAAGGGTGAAGTGTAATGAGTAAACACCCCCTTCGGTCAGGAATGACCGTGGGATTGCACCTAGAAAGTTCTCCTCTGAGGCAAAAGTCTGAGCAGGGTTGTTTATGGAAGCCTAGCAGTTGCCCATGCATAACAACCTCCCCTTTCCACACCACCAATGTTATCCATGGGAAAGGCAAAGGCTGATACAGCTTGGCACCAGTGACATCACAATTCCTTTCTACAGCTGAGTAACCTGAAGCAACAGAGAATAAAGAGTCTTGCTCAAGAACACAGCACACAGCCTCAGTCTGGGAATCGAACTCACTACCTCACGATTGTGAGCCTGATGCTCTAACCACTGAGCCATACACCTTCACATTTCTTTAATGCAATAGTAGTAAAATGAAAATTCTTGTAATAGCAATAAAAAAAAGTACTCCTTTAATACTCAGATATATTCAAAGAAGCCAGCGCTTTTATCCAGAATTAAGCAAGTTATTAAAAAATATCTCTTCATAGTTAGAATATTGGTTTGCCTCAGGTTACACAATGAACAATGACTCAGCATGACTAGGCATCAGTTGAAGGTTTAATGTTTATATATTATATGTAAGATAAAGCAATCAGGCAGAGTCTGTCTCAGCTACAGCTATGTAACTGTACTTCTGATTAATGCAGTAAATGACATTGTCCTGTGGTATCTACCTACCCCTAAGGTACATTGAACCAGCCAGAAACTATTGACTTGCAGGCTAGCAACCTAGTTCATATGTTATCACAAATTAATGACCAGTAAACTTGTATGTCCAACTTTTAGATAGTTTCAATTTGAAATAAACAGAGACATAAATTGAAGTGTTATTTCCTAAAAGCACAAAATATCTGTATCTGAACAGGCACCAGACAAGACATTAGTGATGAAAAGAAGCTCTTGTCTTTTTACTTCAGTCACCATTATTTCAATAATATTGTAGCAAGGCTTTGGCTGTATCTGAACTACCTTGCATTTATTTTATTTATCATAGCTAGGTTCCAGCCTGGACCACAGCAACAAACTCAACCTGCCACACTTCTCAGTCTATCATCACTGCCTTGAAGTCCTGGATACATTCCAAGCCAGTGTCTGCAATCAAGTTGTCAATGTAAGTGTGACGATATTTTCCTCTTCTTACATCACAATGAAGTGGGTTCCACAAGACTAATTTGGATGCTTCCAGCCCAGGATGGTGCACACAGTGACCAGATAGTTGCAGCTGCCTTTGCTTGATCTTCTTATTAAATTTTGACATGTCTCCATAAAGGCATTCATTTGTCATATGTTGCTGCCATTTCACATTTAAGGCTATTTGTAGTGTCCTTGTATAGCATCCATATAGCCAGTTTGCATGCACTTACAGCTATGAGCCATGGCTTATCCATATAGTTATAAAAGGCATGATTAACCACCTTGGAGAATACAACACCCAAATAAATGTTAAGCATTCAATCAGCATTGGCTTGTGTGTATCAACTAACTGTGGTAAATAGCAAAGGAGGGTGATGTAAGCTTCTCATGAATTTGCAATTTGAAGGGTTCTGCAAGGTTTTGTTCAGGGTTGTCTAAACTGGAGATTTGGTCCCCACACCAGAATCAACTCATATTCCACACAGAATTTTGTTACACTCTCCTGCAAGATGTGCTCTCAACTTCTTCAATTTGTCCTTATATATTACTCTAAGAATAAAGGTTAATTTATCCTTGAGCTTTGATGCTGAGATCTATCCGTCTATCAATTTAACTGTTCTGTTTACCCTTGTTTCTATAATACATGTAACAACAAGTTTAATGAAATCATTCTCTGCATCTTCTTTGTTTTAAATCTTCAAGTATTACCCACAAGCACATACAGATGTTCTTCATCATTATACAAATACACCTTTGTAGATATTTAAGATATAAACAAGGAAACTTCATAAATGTATGCAAAAACATACATATCTGCATGGTTATTTTTGTCCACAAACACAGCCTCTTACCTAATTGTATATTGTACACAACATAATACTGCCCTGTCTCCACTATAAAAATCTTTCACTATTGTACTTAAGACAGAGTGAACATGTGGCCAATTTTAGCACATTAGTTTTGTACAGCTAACTTTCAGGGAGTTATTTTTTTAAAGATAGCTGCATATTTTAGAGGATTCCTTTATCAGCTTGCAAAGAAAAGAAATCATTGTGCAACAATTCCAATAAGTGAAATTCTAACTAAAACACAAAGGGAAATGTGAATATCACTTCAACAATGAGATCTTATGTCTGGCTTGTATGGCTTTATGCATGATTAATAGTGGCAAATGTGAAATGATGTTGTTAATACTGCTGCCATTGAGGATGATGATGATGATGGCTACCAGAAACCATTCATTCCTTGTTTCTTCTCATGTGGTATTGGAAAAGGAAGGAAAAAGAACAAAGAAAGAAATTTGAAAATAACACCACGGAAAATTATCTTACATCTATCAAAATATCAAAGAAAAAGTTGAATCATTTCTTTCTTTTTTTTTCTTTTTGCCTTTTCTTCTTCCTTAAAGCAAGATATCTTTGAAATTATACTTCCTCCAATTTTATTCTCATTTTCTGCTTCTTTTGAAAATTTGATTCACATCGGAAGAAAGAAGAACTTATAATAACCATTCAACAATATAACTTTCTTTCAATAATTCTAATATATTTTAATAGCATTCACTTATTTTTTTTTTTTCCTCTTGTTAATGATGTTACATTTTAAACTAGATTTTTCCTATTATTATATGCAAACTTGATGTCTTGACAACAAAGAAAATTACTTCCCCTTGACACATACATTAACACACAGACAGAGGCAGCAACACTTCTTGAAGTTCCTTCCAACAATAATAATGGTGTAACATCCCAACAATGCAGTAATGAAAGATGTTTAGTGTCTAAAGACATTTATAAAATTTACATAGTTATTAACTATTTATGGAAGATAAATGTGAGTCGAATATAGTGTTTAATCTATTTGTGTATTTAATGATTTTACTATTTTGCTTTTGTTTTTTGCTTTGTTTTGTTGTTTTTTAGGTCTTTTTTTTTTTACAAAAGAAAGCCATATTTTAATGGCAACACATAAATAATTGGCAGATGAATCCACTCAGTATGTTTTTATTAGAAACAATCAGAAATTCTATGACAGACTCAATAGAAATAGATAAAGATCAATGAAGTCACAATTTCTGCTCTGAACAACCTCTGAAATAAATAATTCAAAAGGAAAGTAATTACTAGTGGTTGTGGTGTCAGCAATAATGATAATGATCATGATCATGATAATGATGATGATGACTGTAAAAATATTCATGATATCTTCTGCAGGCACTAAGATTTTTTTTATTTCTTTTGATAGGCTAAGTGAAGTATATGTTTTGTTAAAGAAACATTGTAAACATTAGGATGATGAAAATAAATTATTTCTGAAACTGAACACAAAATTCTTTATTGATAAAGTAATAAAAATAGGTGTATCACTGTTGACCAATGAAAAGAAAACTGAAATAATCTTTGTAGTTAAGCTTGCAGAAAATTTGATAGCGTTCCTACTTTATTGTAGGAATTTTATCTCATGGCATGTGTCTTAAAGTTTAAATGGAATGGTGTAAGTCTCTTAAAGTCAATAGTGTAGTAGACTCACAACAATAGCAGCAGAAGCCAGAAAATCCATAATCCAGGTGTGTAGTTGCTAAAGTAGATGGGTATCAGTCAGTTGGTTAAAGGGTACTCTGCTTAATTCTATAAGGGCTGAATAAAGTGCCAAGTGTTTCATGGCATTGCTGAACATCAGGCTTGGTAATTACGGTGGTAAAGCATTGAAATTATGACACAAATTAGAATTTTTCATTCAAAGTTAATCAAAGTGTAATTAAGCAGCAACTAGAATTTTGATAGATAAGAACTGCAAAAGACCATTGTCATCATCATCATCATCATCATTTAACGTTCGTTTTCCATGCTGGCATGGGTTGGACGGTTACTGTGTATGTGTATATTTTGGTCAGTGTTTGTATTTGACACAACAATACTAATTTTAAAAAGTTTTCTGTCTGGCTGCCTGCCTGTCTGTCTATCTCTCTATCTATCTATCTACACACACACACACACACACATATATATATATATATATATATATATATATATATATATATTACATACATATAAGAGGGATGACCACTAAGTGGACATCCGTTTTGCTAGAAGTAGACCACCTATGGTCTGACCACATAGAAAAGATTGTTCTCAAGAAAATTCAGCAAACACCAAAATGTAAGTGAGCAAGACAAATAAAAAGATACAAAATATAAAGATTAATCATAGACTAGTTTTGTTGTCACCACTTATATAATTATTTAGGTAATTGTCCGCAACTCTTCAGTATGATCGTTTTGGCAATATAATTTGCAGAACTATACATGATACATCCGCATGAGGTTGAACATGTATATGATTCTACCAATTACATTTGGGGTTATATTTGAAAAGTCTTCATTTTGGCGCACCAAATACCGGAAATAATTCTGCAGAAAATAATTCGCTGTAGTGAATTTTGCTGGTTAGAGAACATGGTTATTTATATTTAAATAATAAGGGTGAAAAATTGAATATTAATTTGACTAATACCAATTTAAAACCAGTGGCCTAGCATATTGAAAAAATCTGAAGATTCATAAAAATTATATTAAATACATATAAGTATGTAATGTAATTTATATGTATTATTTATAAGTATGTAATATAATTTATATGTATGTAATATAATTTTTCTGAATCTTCAGATTTTTTTCAATATGCTAGGCCACTGGTTTTAAATTGAATATTAATCAAATTAATATTCAACTTTTTTCACCCTTATCATTTACATTTATATATACATAGGCACAGGAGTGGCTGTGTGGTAAGTAGCTTGCCTACCAACCACATGGTTCTGGGTTCAGTCCCACTGCGTGGCACCTTGGGCAAGTGTCTTCTACTATTGTCTCGGGCCGACCAAAGCCTTGTGAGTGGATTTGGTAGATGGAAACTGAAAGAAGCCCGTCATATATATGTATATATATATATATGTATATATATATATATATATATATGTATGTGTGTGTATGTGTGTCTGTGTTTGTCCCCCCAACATCGCTCGACAACCGATGCTGGTGTGTTTACGTCCCTGTAACTTAGCGGTTCAGCAAAAGAGACGGATAGATTAAAAGAGTAAAAGAGTAATATCTTCTTTCTTTCCTTTTACTTGTTGCAATCATTTGACTGCTGCCATGCTGGAGCACCACCTTTAGTCAAGCAAATCAACTCCAGGACTTATTCTTTGTAAGCCTAGTACTTATTCTATCAGTCTCTTTTGCCAAACCGCTAGGTTATAGGGACGTAAACACACCACCTTCGGTTGCCATAATAAGACTGAGTCTTGGATGTCGGGGCAGAAATCTGCTCCAGCATCTCGTCAGTTATCTAGGCAATCAAAAAAGGCAATGGAAATGACCGTTAAACAAAGGGAAATTACTATGTAATTGACTGTTATTAAGTCAAAATAGCTATTAGAATGACCATTAAATAAGGGGAAAAAACCAAAGAGAAGAAAGTAAAAAAATAGAAATCACATATGTGGACATGTAAATACATACACACGCATGCACACACACCCACGTACATGTGTCTATATGCAACCATAGATGCACACACACACACACGTGCACATACCCATATGCACACAATTATATTCAAATATATGTCTAAAATACGCACATGCTATATATGCATATGCTCACTCACACTTGCATGAAACATGCATATACACCCATATATATATATATATTCAACCATACACATGTACATATGCATGTACACATATACATACCTGCACACACACACACATATATATACCTATACACGCACTAAAATGTTTATACACACGTCTATATACACACATGCACAAGAAAAATACAGGGTGAAAGGTAAGATACAGAAAAAATACATAAAAATATATAAAGCAATAAAAATATAAAAATATATAAAAAAATATGTTAAAAATATATATAAAAATATATATATATAGATATTTATAAAAATATATAAATAAAATATATACAAATATATATATATATAGATATATATAAAAAATATTATTAAAATATATATAGGTATATATATAAAGACAGATAGATGGATGTGATATTCTAGATCAACTGATCATGCCCTTACTACAACAAAGAACTCAACACAGTGACATGTAGAATATATGTTTAATAATCCTGATGTTACAGCTGGCCAATAGTTTCCTAGAAGCAGCTGACCAATCAGCAGTGAAATTATTGATCCAAACATGATCAACTGTTAACCTCTATGATAAGGCACCAAAGCTAATTCATATTAAGTTATAGCAACAGCAGAACATTGACATAGTATAGTTCATACAAAATAGATTTGGGTTGGATTATATGCAGCTTAGATTTCCAAAACAAATTTCTTATATTTCTTGTGAGATAACAGCATGGAAGTATTTGGCAGATAACAAACAGCTAGATATAAGACAACCGGTGAGCGCTGCGAAAAATCTGTTGTGGATAAGCACTTCTTGAAAGCGATAGATGAGAGGGAGAGAGTGTACTTATATGTACTTCACATATTTTCTCCTCCACTTCTTCCTCCTCCTCCTCCTCCTCCTCCTCCTCCAATGTTTGTTTTCCTTGCTGGCATAGGCAGTATGATTTGACCAGAGAAAGCCAGCATGAGAGCTGCACCAGGTTCCAGTCTGTTTTGGCTTGGTTTCTATGGCTGGATGCCCTTCCTAACGCCAACCACTTTACAGAAAATACTGCATGCTTTTTACATGGGACTGACACAGGTACTTTTATGTGGTGCCAGCATAGGTGCTATTATATGGTACTGGCAATGTGTGCTTTTTGTGTAGCCCTGGCATGAGTAGATTTTGCATGGCACTGGCACAAGGTTCTAGCAGGCCAATCCTCTTCAGCAACGGGAGTGTGGCATTAACACTTCTGTCTTGGAGGATCAGTCTTCTTGAGTACAGCAAGGTGCCAGATATCTTAGCCCTTTGTCATCTCCTGCATAAGGTCCAGTGTCCTGAGATCGTCATTCAGTACTTCATCTCATGTCTTCCTGGATCTCCTGCTTCCACGAGTACCATCCACTTTGAATGATCAGCACTTCTTTATGGAGCTGTCAACATCCATCCACATCACATGACCAAACCAACACAGTCTTCTCTCTTGCAAATTGCATCTGCTTCCTCTTATGCTTAACTTTTCTCTCTACGCACTAGCACTTGTCACACATGTACACTTACAGTGTACATCTAGTGGAGCATACTACTCTCATTCCTCTATTGCCTTCACATGTCCTCTGCATTCAGGCCCCACATCTCACTATCATCTAGAATTGCTATTCATATACATACCTCATACAGTCTTCCTTTCTCTTGGAAGAGAGACTTTTGGTCTCCAACAGAGGTAAACGCTCTCTGAATTTTCCCTATCCTATTCTTGTTCTAGCTATTATGTGCTCTGTACATCCTCTCCCACTATTAATTTGGTCCCCTAGGTAGCAGAAATTATCCACTACCTTTAAAGAGCCTTCAGGATATATAAGAATGATTAAATATTGCTCAGATTGTCAATGCATTCATAGAGAAATTTAATCTACTTAGAAAAACATATTTCTCTCATAGTCTGATTCTGTCTACTTTTCTTCAGTCTCAGAGATGGCTATACTGGAATTCAAGATGAAATTTTGTTAAAAATTACTCAGCTAACTGCTATCCTTATGGCAGAGGCTATCATCAAAAATATAATTGGGAAGGGAGATTCAAGTAATAACTAAGAGTAAAATAGTAGCTAGGTGCTAAGACAAAAGCTATAATCTGTAGCAAGAACCAGAAAAATACCATGCAGAAAAAAAAAAAACTATAACCTTAAGTGGTATGCAGAAAAGGATTAATTAGAAACTCAAATTTATTTCATGATTGAAACTAATAGGTAAGGAATTATGAATTTGTATTGATTTGAGATAGAATCTGAATTTTAAATGTCTTATGAATGACTTTGGAAACTAAACAAAACCTGTGAACATTGGCTAACAGAGAAAAGATGAAATAGAATCTGGATGCATTCAAAAATCTTGTATTGCAGATATAGTGTACCAATACCAACATAGAAGATATGACCATAAAAGTTAATCATTTGATTTACTATCCTGACAAAATCTGAATGAGTTGGTATGACAGAAACTTTCTCTACACCAAGATCATATGTCATCTAACCATCTTATGTCTGAATATACAATCTCTCTGCCATCTCTATTAGCCTCTGCTAACCATGTGCACAATAAACCCCCATATATCCATATATATATATATATTGACATGCTGTACATCAACTAGCAGCCTGTCTCCTACATTCAGCTGCACTTAACAAAATCAACAAATTACAAGATATATATAAACATGAATAAAATAAAGGTTGTTGTTGTGGCAACCAGTTATGAGGAGTACTGTAGATATACAGTAATGGTATTTACCAACAGTCAATTCTGATTTAAGAGAACAAGATGGTGATTGATATTACATACACACATAAACATACATCTAGAAACACATACAAGCGTAAACACTATTCGTATATCATATATTCATATATATTAGGAAAAAAACTGAAACATATTGGAAAATAGGTGGATCTAACAAATAGTTATTCAAGAGAGGTTCTCCTTTAAGTGGGGATTTAAAAGCACTCACAAAATTATATCACAATTTTATTGATTTTTCAAACTGAAGGGGAAAAAAAGTAGAAACAATTTGCTCCTGGTGTTATAAATTTCGATTGAAGGAAAGTGTTATAAAAACAAAAATTCAATTATAAATGAACTGTGGATTCGAAGATTAAAGTCAACTACCTCTAATATATTTTATTTTATTTCTGTCTTTCTCTTGTCTTCCTCCCCACTTTTATCCGATTAGCTTCTAAAGTGCAATTGAGGTGGGAAGTAGAAGAGAGAGATGGTGTGTGTGTGTGTGTGTGTGTGTGTGGGTGTGTGTGTGAGAAAGAGAGTGAGATACAGAGATAGTAAGTGCAAGAGATCAAATTGTATACAGAGTATAATAAATGTGACATCTGTATGAAGAGACACATCAATATTTTGTTAAAAAATAATGAAAGCAATGTTTTCTTTATTTTCCATAATGTTTTTATTGTTATTTCTTGTTATTTGTCTAGTGTTTCCTCTTCATTTGACAAGACTGTGGTGTGTGGCATAGATCAGTGTAATTAGTGTTAATATTGATGTAATGTTAGCGTAAAATTTGGCACCAATACAACTTCCCTAAACACTTGGCTCACATAGAACATAGAACACTGTGACAAAAGAAAGATTTTGGATTGTGTGAAAATGTTAAAACTAGATGTTTGGCTGGAAGGCTACTACGTTTAGCCATTGTTACAATCATATTGCTCTCACTTTTATATCCATGCCACCATTTATGGAGACAGATCACTGGAAAGTGACAAAGAAAAGTCAATCATATATAAAATATGATGTTACTCAAGAAGTTTCCTCTTTCGTCCATGACAACCGCTTGGCATTTGGATGTCTTTGGTAGAATGGACTCTTACCAGGAAAAGCTGAAGCAGGAAAATATATTTTCATGTATTGCTTCTGACAGTAGGAATCCATAATTTGAGCTCGTTCACCCACCTGACTTTGAATTAGTACTGGTGACATAGGTGTAGACCATTTCTTTTAGATGTCAAGTTCTCCCGCTTGTCTAAGAATTACTAAAAAAATCCATAGATGTGGACTCTTCCTGACTAAGCCATAAAAAAGAATAGAAATATTTACATTTTATCATGGCCACATGAAACATACTGACCAGACTTTCACACAACTGCAACAAATAAGGTTGTTAGTTATAATTTAGTTTGCAAAAAAGTTAGCACTCCAGCATAAACAAATGACAAAACAGTAATAACTTATATTAACAAGTAAGCTCCAAACACCCCCTTCCACTCCACCAGGCTCTCTATCCAGCATACACATACCAAATGTGGAAATTCTTCCACTTGCTTCAAGCAAACAAAGCCACCAGTACTGACAGTGTCCTTTCCATTACAGTAAAGTGTTGTACCCCAGAATTTATTTTTATATTTGTGAGACTGTTTGGTTTTACATTCTCATTCGGAATATATTCTGATATCTGAATGAACACCCCAGGGTGTCTCATTCCAAAAAAGGGCAACACCTCTGTCCCGTTGCTCTCATCTCTAACCTTTCAAAGGTAATGGAGATAGCCATTAACAATAATGTCCTCTGTTGCCTTAAGTTTCCCTCTCTCTTCTCTCTTCTCTAGTATGAGGCCCACCGAGCCAGATCCACCTGATACGTACTCTCTTATGTCACTCACTAGTGGGCTTTCACTTCAGAGAAGTTTGGTAAAAGTAGTGCTATTGCTGTAGACATTAGCTAAATGTAGATTTCCAATCAAAACTTCCTGCCTATGGGCTCCAGCCATCTCTTCTATCTTGGCTCAGTAGCTTCTTATCTGATAAGACCATCATGGATGTGTTGATAAGTCTCTGACAGAAAGAAAATCGCCAACGATGCACACGTGGTCACAACATACATACATGCATGCATGCATACATACATACATACATACACTTTGAAAGTTGCATTCCCTCGCGATCGGTAAATATGTGCTTATTTTGGTAGTTTTGACTTATAAAATCCCTCTAAGCGTGAGGCATTACTGTATAGTAATGCCCTTATATAAATTATATTATATATATTTAAAGAAAAAAACGATGGGATTTTTTTTCCTTATGAGGTTTTTTCACGCTGACTACTTCATAAATTCTTATAAAGATTTTATCCTTATATTATATTATACATACATGCATATATATATATACATACACATAGAGAACAAATGAGCTATCATTACATCTTATAAACAGGTTTAAGATGAGTAATACTTTAAGTATTAACAGGTGAGGGATCAGTAATATCTTATTAACAGGTGTGAAGTGAGTAGCACTTTAGAAATTGATAACAAAAACATCTACAACTGTTTATATTAGTAACATGACAAAACAAATACAGACCTGTATTTTCTCTGGAACTAAGAAATCACTTAATAGGGCAGCCAGAATGAAGACAATCCTGCCGTACATTGACCATTGTCAGTGATGACACTAGTATTTAGCAGCACTGAAATAAAGGTCATTTTCCGAAATAGATTACCAAGATGGACAATTAGAATAACCAGATCTACTATCCAACTGATCCTTTATAACACTCAACAGACGGTCAACAGTGTAACATTCTATATCAATAATCAATTCATGGTTTGGTTTCTTTATATTTGCACACTGAATATTTTTTCCCACTGATTTAAAGAGAAAAGTAATCATCAACATTATCTACTATTCATTTTCCATGCTGGCATGGGTTGGACAGCTTGACAGGAGCAGACAAGGTCAAGAGCCACACCAAGTTCCATAATCTCTTTTGGTTTGGATTCTACAGCTAGGTACCCTTCCTAATGTCAACCACTTTACAGAGTGTACTGGGTGCTTTTTTATGGGTCACCAGCACCAGTGCCTTTTACATGGCATCATCAACAGTACTTTTTATATAGCACCAGCACTAGTGCTTTTTAAGTGGCACCATTAACAGTGCTCTTTATGTGACACAATTAGCAGTGCTTTTTATGTGGCACATAAGCCATTTCAAAAACATACAAAAACCCGTTAGATGCACTTTCACATTTAAATTTAATTTGTCAAAATATTCTCGTCACTTTGAAACCGCAACCTGTTCACTGACAAAATTCTCTGGCTTATATACGCCAGTCCATCACAGCTTTACTCAAGAAACAGGGAGAAAGAGTGAGAGAAAGTTGGGGTGAAAGAGTACAACAGGGTTCATCATTACCCCCTGCTAGAGCCTCGTGGAGCTTTAGGTGTTTTCACTCAATAAACACGCACAACACTTGGTCTGGGAGTCGAAACCGCGATTCTCCGACCACAAGTCCGCAGCTCTAACCACTGGGCCATTGCACCTCTATAAGAGAAAATGATATAACATCTAAAATAATAAAAGCGAAATTCTGTCTGTCTATCTGGGACCCCTGTATGTCAGTCTATATTTGCTCTACATAAATATATACCATTTTGGAATCAGAATGATCCCAAAATTGAAAATCTGCCCTTAACTTGGTTCTTAAAAATCCAGCATTGGGATCTGATTTAAAAGCATTTGGGTTGCTATTTCTAGCAGGTAAAGCTTGACTGATTCATGCCATCTTGGTTGGCATTTGTCAGACGACGTTAGAGATCAGGGGGGAGATAAATGGCATTCACTTTGTTAATTTTATGTTGAGATAAGACCTTTGAGACAAATTGGCCAACTGTTGGAATTCAACTTGGGGCTGGAACAATAGAATGATTGCATTACAGAATTAATTCTCATCCATCCTTAACCTTTGATCAAACACCACTGTGTCATATAGTCATTATAGACATATTATAGTCATGCTATTTAGCTTTCTCTAGTTTTGGGCCACTGGCTCAATTAGCCCTCCACAGGAGCAAGTTTAAAAATCTTCACAGAGGGCAGCTTTTAATCTAGTCTATAATATGATGATTTTCTATTCTCCTGTATATGGTGTACAGTAATAACTATGATATAATATATTGCCACTTTGGTATGATATATAGTATATTTATTTCTTTATTGCCCACAGGGGCTAAACATAGAGGGGACAAACAAGGACAGACAAAGGGATTAAGTCGATCACATCGACCCCAGTGCGTAACTGGTTCATATTTAATTGATCCCGAAAAGATGAAAGGCAAAGTCAACCTTGATGAAATTTGAACTCAGAACCTAAAGACAATGATATATAGTATACTGTAATAACTATTACATATCATTAATTTGCTGTTATATGGTTTATATCTGTGATATCACATCTGTCATATGATGTCACATGATGTCATATCTGTCGTATGATGTCATATGGTTTATATCTGTGATGTCACATCTGTCATATGGTTTTATATCTGTGATGTCATATACTTCCAACAGACTTTTTTTTCTCTATTATGATCATATCTAGTCTCCATGTCTTAGTACAAGAAAAATACATAATCACACTACAGGTAATTTCCAGCTTATCACTAGAATATTTTACGTACAAGTATCTAATTAAACTGCCAAATACCTCTTTCCCATCCTCTTGTCTCTTATGCATTCCTAAAATGATATCTTGCTATAGTTCATATGCTAAATTATTGAAAGCTTTCACTACTTTACCACAGACAACATTATATAGCTGGCTCCTGTTAATTCTTATGCTAACAAGCTTTCTTCACTGTCTTATCTTCCAGCTATAGAAAGTTCCTTCTTTAATCCTTCATCTCTCAGCAAAATCCAATGTACTCTTGTATATCTTCTGATTGCTTGACAAACAATCTAACACATTTTGCTTTCCAGCTTTCAATCCTCGCTTTTTCTATTTGTCTCTAATCTATTTCCACTTCTACATATTCACTATTTATCTAAACCACCCTAAACACACACACACACTCAGATACATACACACTTTACCTAACATTCATCTCCATTCATATAATTGACAAAGCTATCCCTGTTTCTTACATATTCATAATTGTGTTAATATTTACCATCTAAAATTGTGTGAATAAATCTTTGGTGTAGACGAAACAATGAATCTGCAGGATTCCTTTTTGATGGCTTCTGTGTGTGCTAACACATGTATCTGTGTTTGAGAGAAAGAACGCACAGTAACTATTGATTTGTGCTGCCGTTTGTTGTTATTCTTATTATTTCCTTCTATCTTTGTATTTTCTTCCTAGAGAGAAAGAGAAGTGGGGGTGTTGTATGAATGCTATTTAAAAGTATTAGCATTCACCCTTTCTGATTTGAATAAAAAACCAGGTATTTAATACCTTACTCACAATCTCAGTTAATGCTAATGTTCTCATTGCTAGAGGAGGCTATAAGGTGGCGAGCTGGCAGAATTGTTAGCACACTGGGCAAAATGCTTAGCTGTATTTTGTCTGCCGCTAAATTCTGAGTTCAAATTCCATCAGGGTTGACTTTGCCTTTTATCCTTTCAGGCTTGATAAAATAAGTACCAGTTAAGTACTGGGGTTGATGAAATTGACTATTCTCCTCCCCCAAGTTTCAGGCCTTGTGCTTCTAGTAGAAAGGATTATTAGAGGAGGCTGTAGCTGTATTCCTGACACAACAAACTACTTTCTCTCCTTCAAAGGTTACTTGAGATGAAAATGTTTCAGTTCATATGTATGTCTGTAGATGAACAGAAGGACCGTTTTTATGAAGCCCTGTTTCAATAACAGATGATATCTTCATTACCACACCTGGCACAGAGATGGTTAACAGAGTGAAACTGGTAGTTTTGAACCCTTTAGCATTCAGGTTTCTTTGTCAAATGTAATACTTATTTATTCACATTGTTTTGAATTAATCATGCATGATTTTGTAAATTCAAGATTTCAATGGAGTGTTTGTCTACTTTTATAATGACATTTTAGGGTAGGTGTGAGAGGTTGGATCACATCAGTTTTAACATAAACCAAGTATAATATTTGGGCTGGATATGGCAAGATTAAATGCTAAAGGGCTAAGGGGGAAACCTGCCAAGGGCTTGCAATAACCACTAAACCTGCGGCCACTGCACAGTTCAAGCTAAATGTAAGATGACATGGTGGTAGAACAATATCATAGACAATCACATAATGGTAAAGAGAGATGCTTAGAAGAGAGAGAGAGAGAGGGCAACAGAGTAAAATATTAGCCAAAAAAAGGAAGCTATGTAGCAAGGAAAGAGGCAGAAAAGGAGAAGTTTGTACATGTTCTGCAGTATGAGATTCTCTGCATTACTAGACAGTGTATTAGAGAAAATGAAGATACACTGGGGAGAAGAAGATATAGAATGATAATGGCCCACTTGCTCTTATTGGTGCTCATAGCATGCAAAACCATGTGCAGGTATGAATTATTTCACCTGTCCATGACTCTAAGGTGCTTTAACACTCAGAACTTTGAGAAAGTATTTTCCACAAGGCCAATAGCAGCCTACCAGCAAATACACAGTGTATTCTTTTATTCTTTTCTTTTACTTGTTTCAGTCATTTGACTGTGGCCATGCTGGAGCACCGCCTTTAGTCGAGTAAATCAACCCCAGGACTTATTCTTTGTGAGCCTAGTACTTATTCTATCGGTTTCTTTTGTCGAACACACCAGCATTGGTTGTTAAGTGATGTTGGGGGGACAAACACAGACACACAAACTTATACACACACATGCATATATATAAACTTATGAACATACATATAAACTTATACACACACATACATACATATATATATATATATATATATATATATATATATATATTTATATATATATATTTATATACTCTTTTACTCTTTTACTCTTTTACTTGTTTCAGTCATTTGACTGTGGCCATGCTGGAGCACCGCCTTTAGTCGAGCAAATCGACCCCAGGACTTATTCTTTGGAAGCCTAGTACTTATTCTATCGTACTCTTTTTGCCGAACCGCTAAGTTACGGGCACGTAAACACACCAGCATCGGTTGTCAAGCGATGATGGGGGGGACAAACACAGACACACAAACATATATATATATACATATTATACGACAGGCTTCTTTCAGTTTCTGTCTACCAAATCCACTCACAAGGCTTTGGTCAGCCCGAGGCTATAGTAGAAGACACTTGCCCAAGGTGCCACGCAGTGGGACTGAACCCAGAACCATGTGATAGGGAAGCAAGCTACTTACCACACAGCTACTCCTGCGCCTATATATATATTTTTTTTCAAATGAATCACGTCATAACCTTATCCATCTATTGTTTTCATACTCTGTCCTAATGTCTTACGTTTAAGATGATTCCCATGCTTTCCCCGATGAGAAGGTTACAATTTTAATATCACAGAACCCTATGGATCACATAGGTTGTAATCCTTTGAAACATATGTAGGAATAAATATGCAATTATAACATGCGTCTTCTCCATTCCTTAAATTTTTAAATATATATATATATATATATATATATATACACACACACACATATATACGACGTGCTTCTTTCAGTTTCCGTCTACCAAATCCACTCACAAGACTTTGGTCAGCCTGAGTCTATAGTAGAAAACACTTGCCCAGGGTGCCACGCAGTGGGACTGAACCTGGAACCATGTGGTTTGTAAGCAAGCTACTTACCACACAGCCACTCGTGCATTAAGCATACGTGGTTGACAATATTTATTACACTGGTGCTGCTTCTATTTCATATTTGAATTTATTCTTATGTATGCATTGTCTGGCCATACCTGAACATGGTTCTTTCTGTCTGTCACAAGCATAGAAGTGGACAGGCGAAATGATTCTCCTCTGATCTTGGTCAAGTATGTGATGTTGACAAGCCACAAAAATGGCAAAACATCGATGTCCATCACTCCTATATGGGACTGGCGGTGAGTAACCGTGCCTGTCCATGATTCTAAGGTGCCTTAACACCCGATGCTTTGAGAAAGTATTCTCCACTGTGCCAATAGCAACTTACTGGCATATACACGATGTGTATCTGTTAAGTATATGTGATCGACAGTCTTTTACACTAGTGCTGTTTCCACTTCATATATGTTGGTATGTATATATTCTTTTATTCGTTTCAGTCATTTGACTGTGGCCAAGCTGGAGCACGACCTTAAAGGATTTTAGTCAAACAAATCAACCCCAGGACTTATTTTTTAAGCCTAGCACTTATTCATTCTATCGGTCTCTTATGTCAAACTGCCAAGTTACAGGGACACAAACACACCAACACTGGTTGTTAAGTGGTGATGGGGGACAAATACAGACACACACATATCTACCTCTCTATCTATCTGTCTATCTATCTATCTATCTATATATATGTGACAGGCTTGTTTCAGTTTCTTATTTCTTTATTGCCCACAAGGGGCTAAACACAGAAGGGACAAACAAGGACAGACAAAGGGATTAAGTCGATTACATCGACCCCAGTGCATAACTGGTACTTATTTAATCGACCCCGAAAGGATGAAAGGCAAAGTTGACTTGGCAGAATTTGAACTCGGAACGTAGCAGCAGACGAAATACTGCTAAGCATTTCGGCCAGAGCGCTAACGTTTCTGCCAGCTCGCCGCCTTTCAGGCTTCTTTCAGTTTCTGCCAACCAAATCCACCCACAAGGTTTTAATCAGCCCAAGGCTGTAGCAGAATACACTCGCTTTAGATGCCATGCAGTTAGACTGAACCCAGAAACAATGTGGCTGGGAAGGAAATTTCTTAACACACAGCCACACCTGCAACTTTGAAATTTGAAATATTTGTCACAGTTTATTTTCTCTATCCTTATTCTACTTAATCATTTTGATGTATAAGAAACAAGTCAATACCCACATATGGAGATGGTTTCTCAGTGTCATGCATCTTCAACGAACAAATATTGTTAGTGTGAACTCATTAAAAAAACGTTTGCAAGAAAATCAGTTTTGCTGTGGATCCTCAACAATGGTATTAGGTAATTCCAATATATTTTGGGGTTTTGTATGACAGCAGCGAATATAATAAAACTGATATATTTCTAAAAGAATAGGAATCAGAAAAACTAGTAAAGACTGAAGTAAATCATAAATACTATTTTATTAAAAGAAAACCTGATCAAAAGATTTAGATATATCCCTAAAAGTGTATATATATATATATATATGGTCACATATGCACACTAACATGCACACATATGTATACACGTATATATATATACATATGTATTCACACATATACATATATATATATATATATATATATATATATATATATATATATATATACACACATATGTACACACACATGTACACACACACACGTGCACGCATATACAAATACATATGTACATATATATCTGTTTGTGTGTCTATGTATATGTGTGTACGTATATATATATATAATTATAGACTCACACATACGCAAGGTACATTTACAGATACACAAAAACAGATACAGGTACATATCGATACTAATGTTCCGGCGCACATGCACACTTATCTATGCACACATGCACACATGCACTCACACACTCACACACTCCTGCAGACCTATCCACAAATATTCTGAAAAATGAGAATAATTAGGATCTTAAAAATAAACAGTATCAGCAGGTGTCATAGAATTTAGGGTGTATCAAAGAGTTAAGCTGTAATTATCCAGTTTTTATGCTGGTTCAGGACAATGGAGATATTTCTGCAACAGCATTCTTATTTTAGCCTCAATACAACATCTAAAAGTAGATGTAGTGAAAGACTGCTTTTATAGGTTAGCGCAATTAACTAAAAGGAATCTTAAAGCCAGTCATTGACGAAGCAATCATTTCCTGCAAACACAACTTCCCTTTGATGCCAACACACAAAGGACTGAATCTGTGGAAATATTTCCAAAGACAGACAAGTCAAGCGTTTTCACATGCACACATTGCCTCCCTTTCTTTCTCACCATAATCAATACTCCCTCACACTACCAGATCTACCTACACAGCTCTTATACCAAACAAGCTGAGCAGATTATTCTGTTAAATGCAAACAGAAACACACTTTTGCTTTTATGAATAACTGGATTGTGAATGATTTATGTAACAACATCAAAAGATTAATATGAGCAACATGTATGCGTGTGTGTGTACATACATACACATATATATATATACATATAGATAGATAAGTAGATAGATAGAGAGAGAGAGAGAGAGGGGGGGAGAAGACAAGAGGGTTTGAGAGAAAAGTAGATGGATAAAAAGGTGTCTTATGTAGGAAAATTGAAATTTAGTTTCACTTTCTGAATAGTCTTTTTTCAAATGCTTTCAAAAGAAAGGAACTTGAAATGCTGTTGTGGCTTTTCCATTCCAGAGAAACAAAATGAAACTTGGAGTGTTATAGTGATTCTATGGTTCCACAAAAACAATATTTCAAATGAAACATACCAAGTAATGGCCCTCAATTATAAACTAAACACACACTTAGAATTTAAATGCTTTCATGTCCACTTCTTTTATGAAATACATAGCCTACATGTTTTGTTTAATTTTGGAAATATATTTGGATTACTATTTCATTATCAACTGAGTATTTGTCACTTAACTTGAATAAGTTCTTACGTGGAATTAAGATCTCAAAGGTTTTAGCTAAAATATACTTTAAAAGGTGGGGATGGTCTCAACTGGATTGGTACCAAAAGGATCAAATATATGGAAGTTTGTTTATGGGAAAGTTAAGGAAAATAATATAGAAACCAAACGTAGATATATATGAAAAAGATGCAGTGCAACAGAATAATAACTGACCAAATGGTAGGGTGACAAAAATAGCACCGAGCTAAACAGTCTATGTTTAGATATTAAGGAAAGAAAAATATATAGCATTAGAAATTAAAGAACACAAGAACAGCCTAAGACAGAAAAAAAAAACTGATTCAATGTTTAGGATTGTAGTGCTGACAGGTCCAACATATAAGCTGACCAATGTGTCCATGTGAGTTAAACCTTATTGACCAGCTGATATTCTACTTTAATTGTAGCTTTAATATTCTAAGATCCAACATCAACACGTACCCCTTAGCATTCAGATTACTCTGTCAAATATGATGCTTATTTATTCACACAGTTTTGTATTAATTGCGTATTATCTCATAGCTTTGAGATTTTGAGGATATAATTGTTTATTTTTAGAATGACATCGTAGGATCAGTGTGAAAGGCTGGATTTAAACAGTTTGAACATAAAACAGATAGAATGTTTGGGCTTGATATGGCTGATTTAAATGTTAAAGTGTTAAGGCCTGTATAAAACTGATTGGAACAAATTTAGCAGTTATATTGAGCAAATCAACTAACAATATCGATCAAGTCATTTGCCTATTATGGAAGATTTCCATCAGATTGTTAACTGAAAGTTTAAATCCACACGAGTCAATATGAATTTACCATTAACACAGCAAAATTGAATTAGCATCCGAAATAAAAGTTCTATGAATCAAAAGTAAAATCCAAGTAAGAATATTGTGTTAGAAGATTGTTAGGAAAATAAAAGTAAAATCTTCAAAAAAAAAAAAAAAAAAAAATCAGTCAAAATGTGGGGTAGTGGGGGGTGGGGGGGGGTGGAGATTTAAGCATAAGAAAGGTAGAAGTTAAACAAATGTAAAATGACATCAAATTTAAATATCGTGACATCATAGTTAAATTATTATATTGAGATCATAGAGAAACACAGAGACACCATAGTTAAATATCATAAAGATAACATAGTTAAATATCATAGTGACATCATAGTCAAATGTAATGACATTATAAATGTTCTATCAAATACAGTAATGTCATAAATAGATCGGAAACCAAAGGTATACTAACTGATTTATAAAACTTCTGAAGAACACGTTATGTTAGTAATAAAAGTTAGGCCATCTGTAGTAGTGGATATTTCTGGAAGTTTAACCAGATAATTACCTATCACAGTTAAATATTCACTAAATTAATTACGCCACATTTAAACTATTTATCTGCTACATCAATTTTCCCTTTACCTAATATATCTGGTGAACACACATGATGACATGAAACTGGAAAATCATTTAATTTAGTAAAACATTAAAACCAAACTGATAAATTAAACCAGTCTAATGATTGCACAATCATCAAGAACACCATCACTACCATCACCACCACCATCAACTGCTACTACCACTGCCGCCATCACCTTCACCATTGCATTTCTGTCAAGATTGGTTCATCTGGGTCCACCAAAATGAAACTATTTTAAATGAAACAGGTTAATATTGTTATGAGGTTTTCTCTTCCAGAGTATGTATAATTAATTGAGAGAAATGATTTAATCTTTTCTGCAATAGTTAAATCCTGGCATACATATTAACTCACACATCGTTTAGCCACAGAGATTAAACATTACTAACTTCTGATGGAATCTTTAAACTTTATGTCTGACATGAAGTGAAAAAAGAAATATGGTAAAGGAGAAAGAAGAAATGTGATTCCATGTTTGCACAGTGAGATAACAGCAAGAATTCAGGATTAATTATAAGAGAAGGGGGAGACATATAAATCTCAAAAAGCAGTAACAACAACAACAACAACAATTCCCTTTTTCTCTCTTTTACTTGTTTCAGTCATTTGATTGTGGCCATGCTGAAGCACTGCCTTTAGTTGAGCAAATCGACCCCAGGACTTATTCTTTGTAAGCCTAGCACTTATTCTATCAGGCTCTTTTGCCGAACTGCTAAGTTACGGGGGCGTAAACACAACAGCATCGGTTGTAAGCGATGTTGGGGGGACAAACACAGACACACAAACATATACACACACACAAACATATACACACACACATTCATATATATATATATATATATATATATATATATATATATATATATATATACATATATATATATATATACATATATACAACGAGCTTCTTTCAGTTTCCGTCTATCAAATCCACTCACAAGGCTTTGGTCGGCCTGAGGCTATAGTAGAAGACACTTGCCCAAGGTGCCATGCAGTGGGACTGAACCCAGAACCATGTGGTTTGTAAGCAAGCTACTTACCACACAGCCACTCCTACATCTATTATTAATTCTACTTTTTTTTTTTTTGGTGGTGAGCTGGCAGAATTGTTAGTGCGCTGAGCAAAATGCTTATCGGCATTTGTTCTGTCTGTATGTTCTGAGTTCAAGATCCACCAAGGTCGACTTTGCCTTTCATCCTTTCGGGGTCGATAAATTAAATACCAGTTGCGTACTGGGATCGATGTAGTCAACTTACTCCCTTTCTCAAATTTCAGGGTTTGTGCCTTCAGTAGAAAGGATTATTAATTCTAATTTTAACCCAAGGCCAGCAATTTTGAGGGGTATGCTAATCAGTTCTATTGACTCATGTGCTTAAATGGTACTTATTGTATTGACCCTGAAAGGATGAAAGGTAAAGTAAATCACTGCAGAATTTGAACTCAGAACATTTGGTCCATTGCCTTAATAGTAATAATAACTGTTTCTAATTTAGGCACCGGGCCAGAAGTTATGAGAACATGGCACTAGGTGAGACCATTGACTCAAGTTCTTGATTGGTGCTTTATTTTATTGACCTTGGCGAGATTAAAGCGAAGTCAGCCTAGGCAGGTTTTGAACTCACACCATAACGAACCAGAACAGATACTGCAAAGCACATTTTTCTGACACTTTAATGAATCTGCCAGTTTGTCACATGATGATGACAATGATGATGATGATGATGTCAGAAAGATAAACTAAATAATATATGCAGCAATTATAGTCATAAAAGAAACTGGATACTCCCTCAGATCTACTTGAAGAGGGATATAAAAAAGAACCAAGCTAAGAACACGCAGAAAAGGTTAGAATGTAGTAGGAAAAAGATCATTCACTCCTTAATGAAATCAATAATGAAAAGCAAGACACATGTGAAAAACAAAAGACAACTACAGCTAAAAACAAAAAAATTCAAAAATAAAAAACAGAACCTGGAATATGAGCTCTTTGAACAAAACAAACAGCTTGATTCAAATCCAAACTGATTTTGTCAAGAATTAGATACAAGTGAGATGGAATTAAATGCAGCATTAACAGCAAAGGAAGTAGAAGAATTTAGAGAAAGAGTATGGGCAGCAAAGGAGTCGACAGAATGTTTTAAGCAAGGTGTAGGCATGGCTGTGTGGTAAGAAATTTGCTTCCAAACCACATGGTTCAAGGTTCAGTCCTACTGTGTGGTCAAAGCCCCAAGATATCCCAAACCTTGTGAATGGATTTGGTAGATGGAAACTGAAAGAAGTCCATGTGTGTGTGTGTGTGTGTGTGTGTGTGTGTGTGTGTGTGAAGATGTTTGGTTTAACGGTTAGGGTGTTTCAATCATGATTGAAAGATCATGGGTTCAGCTCCCAGACTGTGCAGCACATTGTGTTCTTGAACAAAACACATAATTTTACATTGCTCCAGTTCCTCTTTCAAAAAGGTGAGGAATGTTGAACTGCATGCCTAGTCAGCAGGGTGGAGTCATTCAAAGACTAAAACGATGCAAAGTGCATCGTGACCAGCGATGTATAACAGCTTCTGATAGTTTGGTCAATCACATGGTCATGTGATATATATATATATATATATATATATATATATATATACATATATATTTATATATGGGTGTGTATTCTTTTATTCTTTTACTTGTTTCAATCATTTGACTGTGGGCATGCTGGAGCAACAACCTTTAGTCGAACAAATCGCCCCCAGGGCTTATTTTTTGTAAGCCTAGTACTTATTATATTGGTCCCTTTTGCTGAACTGCTAATTTACAGGGACATAAACACAGGGATGTAAACTCTGCTTGCAAAGACTTGTTGAGGCAAGTGAAATCGAAATCAAATTCAATGACTGGCATCTGTGCTAGTGGAGCGCTAAGAGCACTATCCGAGTGTGATTGTTGCCAGAGCAGCTGACTGGCTTCCATGCCGGTGGCACGTAAAAGGCACCATTTGAGAGTGATCATTACCAGTGTTGCTTTACTGGCACTTGTGTCTTTTTCTTTTTCTCTGTCACATGACTTTGTAAATAAACAATCCAGTGTGTTTATTTTAATGGCCTATCAATGTATACAGTATGTTTCTCTGCCCTAGATGTCAAGAAGACACTCGACCAGAAATGGAAACAGAATTGAAATAAAACGCTAATGAAAATAATGACAATGTCTTTTATTTGCCACAGGGGAATCAGATGAAGGAGATATTATAAAGAGAAGGCATATGTGTTTGGCGGGTGGGGCTACATAAACTCAGATACACAAAAATGAAAAGAAGATGAAATGAAATAAAAAAATATACATTATGTACAAGCATATCGATGATACATTCCTGATACAGGAGGACTTTCATGATGAGCAGAAAGGAACTCCACAGATCCCAATTCATCCTGACCCCCAAAGTCAGGTGCTACCTCCAAATGTTACCCTCTGACCTGAATACTTAGAGTAGTTCTAGACGTTATTTTCAACAGTTACTTACCTTTAGATAAATTTACAAGAAAGCAGTTTCCTCTTGAAAGTCAATTTTCTCTCGGAGAGGAACTTGTAAAAAATAAATAACTGTTTCTATCATGGATTCAAGGCCTGAAATTTGGGACCAAGAATAATCAATTATTTTGCCCCTGATGCTGAGCAAAAGATAAAGGCCCACTTCAGTCATGAATGACCATGAGATTGCATCTAGAAGGTTACCCTCCAAGGCACAAGTGTGGGCAAAGTTGTTTATGGAAGACCAGCAGTCACCTATGCATACCAGCCTCTCCTCTCCATACCACTGATGTTATCCAAGGGAAAGCCAAAGGCTGTTACAGCTTGGCACCAGTGATATCGCATCTCATTTCTACAGCTGAGTGAACTGTAGCAACATGAAATAAAGTGTCTTGCTCAAGAACACAATACACAACCTAGTCTGGGAATCGCTACTTCATGATTGTGAACCCAATGCTCTAAGTACTTCATTTTATTGACTTCAAAGAGACAAAAGGCAAAGTGACCTAAACAGGATTTGAATTCAGAATCTAAAGAACCACAAGAAATGCAAAGCATTTTGTCTGACACGAGACACCCTGGCTTAATGGGATGCAAGAATTGCACCAGTTCCAGCATTTGGTCCTCAGAAAAGGAGAGGTTGGTAAAAAAAACAAAAAAACATGCCAAGCTCACTATCTTCATTTTTGGTCATGAACGTTGGGTAATGACTGAAAGAGTACAATCACAAATACAAGTGATCCAAATGGGATTCCTCTGAAGGATGTCTGGGATAATGTTACTTGACAGGGTGTATAGCTTGGAGATCAGGACATCTCTCCAAGTTCAGCTGGCTACTTCTCTATATTGAGAGGTCCCAGCTTTGATACTATAGTCATGTGATTAGAATGTTACAAGAAAGAATTGCAAAATGGGTTCTTCAGTCTGAGCCAACTGGCAGGCGACCTAAGGGTAGACCAAAAATAAGATTGTTGAATAATATTCATAGTCTCAGCTGGTCACGCTTGGGAATCTAGCTGGAAAATCTAATGATTGTTGCTTCTGATAAGATCCTTTTGGAAGAGAAGCCAGAGGGCTCTATCCTCACAACCCTACAGAGAATAGTGGGCAGAGATGGTGGATGGATGGAGAAGGATGGACAGATGGATAGATGGAGACAAAACAAAGATGAAATGCAAAAGAAAACATCATATAAGAAACTGTAAGATATTTACATAGAATAAAAGAGATAAACAACAACAAAGACAAACTAATAGATAGGTAACAATATACAACAACATAACAAAAAAAGATCTTGCAAATGGTGAGATTAACCATACATGGTGATTCATACAATCTTTCACACAACCTTGGTTTTTCCATGAAACATTAAAAGAAATATCTTCTCCCTTTTCTTGCCACCAGCCTAAAGCCACAAATGTAGGACTTTATTAACACCAATTTGTCATGCTCATCTACTTTCCATCAAATTTACTGAAGGGCAGCACCTCCCTCTCTGCCCTCACCATTTTCCTTTAAGAGGTATTTGGAGATATTGTCGAGGACTTGGTCTGTTCTCAGTCTTTTCTACAGTTTGCATCACACCAATTCTTTCATTATAGCCTCAAGGCAGAGACAAACTACTTGCACATCTTGGCTGAAAGAAGGTGGCAGGTTGATAGTTAATATTTGCAATAGAGTTGGTAGACAGTTTTCCTGCAAATGATAAAAGTCATTAACATTAAAACCAAAGCGATGCCCATTCATTGAATGAATATCTGCTAAACAGCATCACCACCTTTCTTGCATCTTGGTGAGGTTTGATCACTGGTAACTCCATCATACCCCTGACACAAGAGTTTATCCTGAAGAAGCAAAGCTCTCTTTTCTTGTTATTTTCTTGGTCTATATATTAATAGCCAAGTACTGTAGATTATTCATAAGCCCTGGATTTCTGAAGGTCCTCCAGAAGAAATGATTCAAACTGTTTTTGTCAATGTCTAAAATATCTCTGAGGCCATTCTCACTTCTGTCTTCCATAACCCACAAAACAATATGAGGGTTGACTTTGTCTCCAATCACAGGATTCAGCTGGTATAATGCAGAGAGTGCATAGACAACATTCTAGATGCCAAATACTCAGGCTCTAAATCAGTCAGAGATGAGTTGTAGAAAAGAATGTTACACAAAGTGACCATCATTGATGTTTGCACATCATCAATCCCATCATCCTGAGTCCCACTGTAAAGGGAGCTGGCAGCAAACAGATCTCCTGACAAGTAGAACCTTTCCCTTCCACAATATTTATAAAACATGTACGCTCCAATCTGATCAGATATTTCCTGGATCAAGGCAAGATGGTGAAATTCCAGTACAGCACTAAAGCAATAAACACATCAGCCATTTCAGCAAAACATTTCACATAAATTCCTCAACCAATTTCTGAGTGAGACTAGCTACCCTGCTCATTACAAATTTCTAGTCTTTATATTCAGGGTGTGACAAAAACATGAGAGAATCAGTGAGAGGTAACAGAATGTTGTTTACACTGTAAAGAAGTGTTTTCCAAAGTTGAGTGTTGTCATTTCAAAATGGCAGGGGTTGGGGCAGAGAAGTAAGTAACAAGTAAATAAAATTTGCAATAAAGTTTTAATTTAATCTCCATTTGGAGAGATATATATATGTGTATGTATATGCTATATACAAACTTTGTCAATTTATGGTGGGATGCGATGGGGATGCGCATTTATAAGTTATTCTTGTTTTGCTTTTGAAAACTGAAATGGAGCATGGAGTGAAAAAGTTTGAGGAAGACTAATGTAAAGCATTTTTATATTGGAATGTATCTGTTTAAGATGAGTTCTTAATGGCTACTCAAGCAGAGTTCACTACAATTACTTAATATCAACAATAGCAACAGCAACAATGATAAAAAGACATAGTTGGGTTTCTTTCACTACTACTTTTACAATCAAAGAATATTTACGTTTGTAGTAATGTGATTGAATAAACTCAGTTCTTTTCTTACTCCCCCACTGAGTTACTAGAAAGTCCATCAATGGTGCATTAATATTGTGAAATAACCATGCTAGTTGGCTGAGAATATTTCACTGCTAGCAAGCATGTCACATGACAAAAGAGGTCAGAAAAGATAAGTATACAAGTGCTAAGCCATTTTTACTGTTGCATGAAATCAATATTTTTAACTACTAAACCAGTTGAGCAACACTTAGCTAGAAATAAAATCAATACAATACAAGACTGAATCATTTCCTATTCTTAACTGGCTCCCTCGGCCAAAGTATGTATTAAAGGAACAAATATAAACACTGCTCTCACTGTATCATATCTAACAACTGTAGTATTCCCTTCTTTTGTCCTTGAACACGCTTATAATTAACATGTTTATTTTAATAAAATTTATATATTTCAGTTTGATAGTAACACCTGCTGTAAAATTCATAACCAGTTATTTTTTACTTAATGATCTTTTTCAGAGAAACTAATTATATATTACTGCTATGTCTGAAAAAACAAGGAGATATGCCATAACAATACATATTACAGTATACAGAAGGAGACGTACTATAACAATACATAGTACAATATATAGAAATAGATATAGTACAAAAGTAACACATTACAGTGTATATAAGGTATATAATACTGAATATATGATGAAACATATTATAACAGCATATAATACTGATTGTATAATGCGGCACTTTACAATAGTATATAGTACAGTATGTATACAGAGATATACTACAATATAAAGATAGTACAGTCTGTTTAAGTAGACATAGTACAATATGTATAAGGAAGCATAATGTAAAAATAGATAGTAATGGTATGTATAGAAAGATACTGTAACAATACATAGTTCAGTGTATAAGTAGTAATACATAGTGTAGTATATACAAGGAGAGTGATACTATAATAGTATATACATAGTACTTTATGTATATGTAGACACACTACCAACATGCTTCTTAGTTTTCACATAAAATCGATGTCTTATTTCAAAACTTTATATTTTGAAATGTGGAATTGTTTTTCTTATCTGAAAGAAGTTGAAAAATAAAGGAAAGATAAGACTCCTCACTGTTTGAAGTCAAATGATATCTATCAGCAGAAATATCTTGTATTTTACCGAAGAATATATTAAAGAGTTTCTTGTATTACACTAAGATTCAAAGAAATAATTCAAGATTGATTTTTCAGAAGTATCTCTAAACATTTCTGCTGTAGGATAAAAGTATATACAAAGGAAAATAAAATGGTTTCTTAAAGGCATATATACCGCTTGTATTCAGTAATATAAATAGATTTCACTCTCACACAGAAACACTTGTTCACCAATTAACCTTTCAATTTAGCTGCATCTTCTTAATCCGAGTTGTGCTCACTCACAGCCAGTAGCTAAACAGAGGGCAATACTCAGCTAATTCTACACTCAAAGACACCAATACTAGAAAAAATTCCATGTTGAAAAGTCAATTTAAATTCATATGAGATTTATGCGGTATAAATATAGTTGGCTGTTCAGGAAAATGGCAATCAAATATTAGGTGGAGGTGCAAGTATATGCTAAGGAGTTTGCTTCCCAACCAAATGGTTCTAGATTCAGTCCCATTGCGTAGTACTTTGAGCAAATCTCTTCTACAATAATCTCAGGCCAACCAAAGCCTAGTGGGTGGATTTGGACGGCAGAAACTGAAAGAAGCCGAGCTGGCAGAAGCGTTATCACGCCGGGCAAAATGCTTAGCAGTATTTCGTCTGCTGTTACGTTCTGAGTTCAAATTCCGCCAAGGTCGACTTTGTCTTTCATCCTTTCGGGTCGATTAAATAAGTACCAGAACCGCACTGGGGTCGATATAATCGACTTAATCCGTTTGTCTGTCCTTGTTTGTCCCCTCTATGTTTAGCCCCTTGTGGGCAATAAAGAAATAAGAAACTGAAAGAAGCCCATCATATATATATGTGTGTACGTATGTGTGTGTGTGTGTGTGTGAATGTTTGTCCCACCACCAGGGTTGGTTTATTGACATCCTTATAATTTAAAGGTTCAGTAAAAGGTACTGATAGAATAAGTATCAGGCTTAAAAGAAAAATAAGAGCTGGAGTCAATATTTTTGACTAAAAAATTCAATTCTTCAAGGTCAGTAGTCATATGCTTGTCTCAAAGCTTAATCCATGCAAATGCAAGGCTGTAGTCTAATGACTGAAACAAGGAAAAGATAAAAGATAACGGATATTAAAGTCCTCCTTAAATGAACTGTATATGCTACTTGTTTATGTTACTGGTGGAAATATACTATTTTGTTGATGAATTTCTGTATTTAGTTATCCAAATATATCAACCAAACACATGGACAAAATGTGAACTATAGCCAACATTTGTGAAAATAAAAAATCAATATCTACAAGTAATGTAAATAATATTGATTAATATAAGTACTGAGTAAATTCATAAGATATGTAAAAACATGATTGGTCAGATTCATAGAAAAAGTAACAGTAAAAATAGTGCATATAATACATATTTTATGCCCATATTAGTCTCAGAGCAGCCTCTTAGAGATTGTTAAACAGATGCTGTGCATAATTCTGGGACTTAAAGCCCGAGTTGAAGGAATTAACAATATCTTACAAATTGTTCCAGGGAAATGACTATAAATGATCCTAATTTAACAAACGCTACATTATCCACGAAAAGTGCACCAAATGCAAATTTGATCATTATTATTTCCACTGTTTTATCAACCAGGTCTTTTGTTACTTCACAGATATTTGTCTTGTGTAATAGAATTACAGATCTGTTAGGGTCTTTTACCATTAATAATGTAGAAGAAACTGTTCTTTGTACAGAAGATATCATGCATGGACTCTACGCTACTTTTATTATATTCTTTTTTAATTCTGTGGCCTGTTGATATATGTTGGTTGAGCTCATTTTCATCGCAGTTCACATAAAAGGCAAAAAATAAGACAGTTTAAGTTTTATAATTACTTATGGAGTTTGAACGGAAACCTCATGGGATTAATACATAACTTTAATGTTCATGGTTAATAAACATATTTAAAAATTTAAATCTGAATTTCAATGCTAGACCTGAGCAAAATTTTGTTCTTCAGAGTTGAAAGAAGGAATAATGGCAGAAGAACTACAGAAATTCCAGATCATCAAGGGTTGCAAAAAATTAATAGAAGACTGAGATTAAGGGACAAAGATTTTGGTGCATCTGAAGCCTAATCTCATATGTCATATACAGGAATGTAATGTTACATAAACTGAAATGAAAACATTCTCTAAGTCAATAAGTCAACTGGTTTATGTTAATACATAAACATAAATTATACATATTGATATTTAAATTGGATCCTAAACACAAACTGAAATTTCAATACTTCTGATCAATAATTTAAAAACCGTTTTATAAACTTCAATAGGTTTTGTTGTGTTAAAACTGCAATTGTAGTTTAAACTGCCAGTTTCTATTCAAACATTAATTATTACACAGCACACGGAACATTTCACTTGTCACTAAAACAATTTCACATTTTAAACTTTTTGAAATGTGAGCCTCTATATGTAGGCTTGAGCTACTAGAAATAGCAGCCTCAAATAATCTTCTACTATTTGTTTGTAGGAAAAAGACTGGATGATCATAGATAGAAAGTCTTTCATAAGAGTTGACCTGGGTCTAGACAAAATAAACAGTGTAATGATTTTGAAATATAAGATCACTGGTGGTGGGGAACTTCTGACAAAGTTTTGTATACAAGCATCTATGAAAATTTTACGAAGGAAGATGGCGTCATCAAATTGTAAGAAAGGCAAATACAATGACGGTTACAAATTTGAAGCCAGAGTTATAATATTGGTGTTGCTGATGAAGGGAAGTTTTCCTCGGTAAACTTTTGTCTTATTTGTCATGTATCTCTCAAGCTTTATAAATACTTTGAAACACAATTATGGATAAAAGCATAAAAACTTTCATTCAGGGAGAGAATCCAAACAATAATGAATCTACTTATTTGTAACACATTCTGGAAGATTCAAATGTGAATATCTGAACACTGATGTTATTCATTAACAGAGAACACTTCCTCTCTTTAGATAATGTCTGTTCATAGAATATGTGATTTATCAGGTGTAAGGGGAGTTAGAGACATTGCAGTGTTTTGACCTCATTGTTTGTCTCTTCAGTTGAAATTAGCTAAGACTGATGAATCTCACAAGAACATAAGCTCTTGTTTGTAGGAATCAACAAACAAATTATTTGTTGTTGAGTGCAAATATCTGCCAAACAGATAACAATTCATGGAGTGCATGCAGAACAATGAGAATTCAAACACTTGCATATCTATGCATTCTTAATATGTTCTGGCAGATTCAAACATGGATACCTGATCACTATTGTTATTCACTATCAAAGAATGTCTTTTCCTTTAAAAACACACAATTCACCAGTATAATGGGACCTTGAGACACTACATTGTTTTGACTTCATAGATTGTATCAGTTTGGCAGACATTTGCACACAACAAATAGATTGTTTGCTGAACCCAATAAATGAAAGTTCCTTCTCTAATTAGATTCATTGGTCCGATGTAGCTTCAACTGAAGAGATGTACATCAAGGTCAAAACAATGCAGTATCCCAAGGTCCCTTTACACTGATTAATCATGAGTATTATGTAAACATGCCACTTTAAGGAACAAAATGTTCTATAATAATAAATAACCACAGTGATTAGATATTCACGTTTCAATCTGCTAGAATGTATTTTAAAGATGAATAGACATATTGTTGTTTGAATTCTCACTGTTTTGTGTGCTTTCCATGAATTATTATTTGTTTTGCAGACATCTGTATGTGTCAGTAAATTGTTTATTTGTTGATTCCTATAAACAAGAAGTTGGGCTCTTGTGAGATTCATTGATCTGGGGCTGCTGTGACAGAAGAGATGCACATCAAGATGAAAACATCATGATGTCTTGAGGTTTTCTTATTACCAGTGAATCAAGTGTTTTATGAACATGTATATCTTTAAGGGAGATGCTTGCTAATTGTGAATAATAAAAGCAATCCAATATTCACATTTCAATCTGCCAGGATGTATGAAGAATGATTAGATATGTTAGTTACCATATGATTATCCATTTACATCAGTATTAAGGTAAAACAATTTAAGAGTATTAATACTTTCATTAAATAGCATGTAGATACTTTTGATAATATTCAGTAAAGAAGCTGATACAGTGGCTGAAAGTAATTTTGTTAGGTTATGGAATTTGACTCATGCTAAACATTTATATTTTGATGGGGGATTGTTAAGAAGAATACAGCTGAAGTTATTGCTCTTACAAAACACAAAGCTTCAATGATTAATGGTATGAACACAAGTTTTATGCCACACTATGGAGTAGCGTATTTCCCAGATCAGTTCTGATGTTGCAGGCAAAATGATTTAAAGAATTCTTCTGCATTCAGCTTAGCTATTGACAAATTTATAGATATACAACCCAACAGATAACTGACAGTATTTCTTTAAATAAATGGTGTGCGATGTTAACATTAAGAATGTGCTTGGCAGAACCTTAATAAAAGCTGATGTTGCTCCGAAAAATTTGTGAGAGTTGTAACAGATGGAACACTTGCAATAGTGGAGACAAATATAAGATTAACTTATGGAAAGCAACCCCAGATTTCCAGGATTTCTTGGATTAATCTGACTGCCAGATGATCACTTGGCAGTCAGATACTTCACAGGGGAAAATGATATGAAATTTATCCTTGAAACTGTCAATTAATTACACTTGCAAAGGAAGATCTATCAACATTTCAAAACGTTTATTGAAAAACTGGAGCTTGAAGATAAACCTAGTTATGTCCCTTTATAACATATTTGGCAGCCAGTAATGACTTGAGTAGATCTGTGGATCTGTTGAAGCCTGCTATTAGCTTTCTTATAAAAGAAAAATATCTAGTTCACAAAATGGAAAATGATGAATGGAAGCAAGATATCATGTCTCTTACTGAGATAATGAATCCTAAATAAACCCTCAACTTGGCACTCCATGGGAAGGATAAGATTATTTCTGATTTTATTCAGATAATTTTTAAGCTTTCAGTGTAAGAGTTTTCAAAGGAAAATATTGTTAAGAAAGAAAACAATCACTTTCTCCATATCAGTAGGACAGTAAATACATCTCTGAGAATTATAAAAAAATAAAATAAAATAAAACCCACAAGCTGGTAGGAAATAAAGATACATTACAATGACAGCATGATAATTTCCTTGTCAGGTTTGATGACTTGCAGAAGCTTAATCCTTGTCTTAGCTTTTATACAAATCCATTCATGGTTGATGTGATTCATGAGGGTTGTTCAGTTCTTGCATGTCTTGTTACAGAATCATCTGTTGAGGAATTACAACAGAACTTCGGTCTAAAGACATTCCACAAACCCCTATTTACAATTAAGTTCTAAAACAAAGGTTCATAGATAAAATATTCCAAATTGAAGAAAACTAGTGCATGAACCATCCCCATTTTCAGAATAACATACTGTAGTAAATCTGAATACTTTGAAAGAAGTTAATGAAGTCGAAGTATTGGGCAATCGTTACAAATAAACACCCGATGAACAATTTCATACAGCCTTGACAATATACTGGTGGGAGATTTTCAATGACTCACAGCCAAGAGAGATACCTACAAGATAACTATAGTTTGAGTAATGGCTTTAAATGTCTGATCATTGCAGTATTATCTGTTTGTCATTAAAATATTATGATAAAAGTGTAATTTTGTAAGGTAGTACCTGATTTAAATGTTTCTAATTTCATTAGGCTGATAATTATTATGATCATTATTTTTGTTTTGCTTTTACATATTTCTTTCCATATTTGGATCAGATATTTATTAAATCAAATATCATTAAAAATATCTGTTGTTTTTTTCCTCCACATTCAGTTTTATTTTCAGCAGTCTGATTTTATGTTACTGAAATCCAAATTTATATATTGTTCATAGCTGTTTCTATAGCTCATTTCCATATCAAATATGCTCAATATAGTTAAAACAATCATCAGTCAATAATTTGAAAACATGAGGTATGTATGTATGTGTGTGTGTGTGTGTGTGTGTGTGTGTGTGTGTGTGTGCGTGCGTGCGTGTATGTATGTATATACATATTATGATCATAGAAACTAATACAAATTAGCAGTATAAAAAATAATCTATCTTCATGAATAAATATTATTGTAAATATATATTTCATAATATTTCTATTAAATATTTGTTGCAAAAATTCATACGTAACAATAAAATTGCATGTGTAAATCTTTCATGTCTTGTTGCTGTGAAAGACCTGAAATTTATTACATCTGGCTTTTACATTAAGCAAATTTGGAAACCCTTGCTGCAGCACCATTAATACAATATACTTATTTTATTTTATTTGAAATAATTCTTATAATATCTGACAAATAAATACAGTTTCTGGTTATGTACAAACGTGTGTGTTGGATAATATTTTCAAAACATTAAGAAACTTGAAAATAAGTCTTGTTGATAAAATTATTCAAAAACAAATGTAACCACAAGCAGGGTCAGTTCAAGGTACCAGCAACTTGGGGAGTTGCTTGGGGCACCATGTGCTAGGGAGTGCCAAGGAGGGCTTGACAACCATCAACTTGTACATGCAAAAGTTCAGCTTACCTGGGACATCAGCAACCCTAGGGTGGGCGCTGGCCCTGGCCACAGGTAACAGATAATAACATACTTAGTGGGGAAAATCATCTTAGTTAAAAGATGGACATATGTCCCCTGTGGAAAATGAAGCATGCATCTACCATGGACAGGACAACAATGATACTATAACAGCAGTGAGAAAGAATAATAGGCATATTTACCCCTGACAGTATTTGAACTCAGCTACAAGAGCCCATGTATTCTTTCTGATGCTCTAATGTGTGTGTGTACATACATAGACACACACACACGTGGTTAGGGTGTTGCAAGATTGTGGTTCCAATTCCCGGTTGGGCAGTGTTTTGTGTTCTTGAGCCAAACAGTTTCACATCACTCCAGTCCACTCAGTCATAAATGAGTAGCCCTTTGACAGATTGGTGTCACATTCAGGTGAAATACTGGGATCTTGGTCACTTCAAAGCAATAGAAACAAAGTAACAAGCCCTATGAGTCCTAGTACTCAGCGCCTGTGCTGGTGCCATGTAAGAAAGCACCTGGCAGACTCTGTAAAGTGGTTGGCACTAGGAAGGCCATCCAGCTACAGAAACCAAGCTAAAATAAATAAATAGAACCCGGGCAGCTCCCCAGCTTACCTGTTCCTGTCAAACCATCTGACCCGTGCCAGTATGGAAAGTGGACGTTAAATGATGATGATGATGATTATGCACATACACACACACACATATGTATATAAGTATACAACAAACCATTTACAAACTGTGAGACTTATTTTGTAGACTATAATTTATTGAATATTTCATATAAACTGGCTTGTTCAACTGGTCTGGTAGAATAAGCTGATACAGCAAACATTAAAATCCTAATCAACTGGAAAAATGTGCAAACACAGAGCTGAGGGATTGTTTGGCAAGAGTCATCAGAAATAAGTTCACAAGCTCTCTTCCATACTTACTGGAGTCTTGCATAAGTAGCTGATCCCCCATAACCCTTTTAGTACCAACCCACCTGAGACTGCTTCTGGTTCTATGATACAAACTTATTGTTTTAAAGTAATCTTAATTAAAACATTCAAAGAAAATTCCATGTTAGTTTATGTTTCAAATGCCAGTTTAATAATCTTTTCTACTATGGGTACAAGGCCTGAAATCTGGCGGGAGGGATTAAGTCGATTACATCCACACCAGCACTCTACTGGTACTTAATTTAGCAACCCTGCAAGGATGAAAGGCAAAGTCCACCTCGGCAGAATTTGAACTCAGAATGTAAAGATTGGGCAAAACAACACTAAGAATTTCATCCAGTGTGCTAATGATTCTTATTTCTTTATTTCCCATAAGGGGCTAAACACAAAGGGGACAAACAAGGACGGACAAAGGGATTAAGTCGATTACATCTACCCCAGTGCATGACTGGTACTTTATTTATCGACCCCAAAAGGATGAAAGGCAAAGTTGACCTCGGTAGAATTTGAACTCAGAATGAAATGGCAGATGAAATACCGCTAAGCATTTTGCCCCGTGTGCTAACGTTTCTGCCAGCTCACCACCTTACAAATGCCAACATATAGTGAGAGACACAGAGAAGAGAGACAACTCATCACAAGGCTTTGTTCAGGCAAAGTGTCTTAACTGCCATATAATCAACTGAGAATGCTAATAATACAATTACCACCATCACCACCACCACCACCAGCAACGCCACCATCGCCGCCGCTGCTGCTGCTGCTACTACAACAACAACAAAAAACAACAGTTGATGTAATTTGAAGTAAGAAAACGGCAAAGATTTTAGTGTACAATAACAAATTTGGATTGAATCACGCATCTTCACCAAATATGGTTGGAGATTAAGTGGAGGTAATTCATTGCATACACACATACATACAGATGTAAGTGTATACATGCATACACATTCATGCATATACACATATATACACTCATACATCTCCACAAGCAAATATGACGCACATACATACACACATAGATAAGTATATCAATTAATTATGCAAATGTGGTTACCAAAGAAAATAGCAATTCTTCAATAAATACATATCTATCTATCTATCTAACTATACATATGTCTATCTATCTATCTCTCTCTCTCTCTCTCTCTCTCACACACACACATGTACAGGCATGTATGAATATATATAAACATATGTATACACTCACACATATATATAAGCATACAGACATACACAAACCACCGTATATAAGTTTTTGTTTTAGTTTCTTCCATGTCATTTTTTAAAAAGTACTTTTTGACAAAATCTTATTTCTCTTAGAAGACAATCTTTTCAGCTAAAACTACTGGCTAGACTTCACCCCAACCCTAGCTCTCACACACACTCTTTCTCTGATTCTATTAGTTTCTCTCTCTGTGTCTGTCTGTCTGTCTGTCTGTCTGTCTGTCTCTCTCCTGCTGTCTCTTTATCTCCCTCTTTCACACTTGCTAACTCTGTCTTACCTGCCACCATGCATATCCCCTCCCTTCCTCTATCTGTCTGTTTGTCTGTCTTTTTCTCTTTGTCTCTCTCTCTCTTTCTTTCGCCCACTTACATACACTCTAGCTCTCCCCCACTCTTTCTCTCTATCTCGCTCTCTCTCACCTCATTCATTTTTAGAAAAATAACAACAAAAAAAAAATTCTTTCCTTAATTGATGTTGTCTTTGCCATAAAACAAAGAAGACACAATGAGTGAGCTGGCGTATTGAATATAATACTATATACTCAAGTAAATAGACAGATCCTCTGAGACAGAATGTGATAGCTGAAAATGTCTATACACACACACTCACACACATGCACCCATGCATGCATGCACGCATGCGCGTGTACAACATACACACACTTGCTGAGGCAATTACGTATACATCTGCATGCATGCAAACACACAGGCATGGATACTTATGCATGGATGCACAGATATACGCATACAAACCTCTGTTTTACTTAGCTTTCATCAGCTTTCGCATTTCTTCAACAGACACAGTATAGATTTGTGTGGTGGTGTAAAAATCAATAGCGACTGTCGAGTGTCCTATAAAGAAAGATGATTTCGATGTTTGTAGGTAGGGAGAGGTGGGTTGGTGGGCCGGCTGGTAGAGAGAGAGAGGGAAGAGGCAGAGGAGGAGGAGGAGGAGGAGGAGAGAAAGAAATGAGTGGGGGGAGAGACAGAGAAAAAAGAGAGAACAAGTGCATGTATATGTGCATGCACACACATGTGCTTCTATGTGTGTGTGTGTATGAATGAGAGGGTGGAATAAGGAAAACTGAAGTAACATTGAATAACATTAACAAACAAGCATCTACACAAACTGTTGAAAGATTTGCTTTTGAAGCTCTAATGGACTGTATTTAGTCTTGATGGTTCCTGTATGAATTACAATTGATTTTTTTTTTTTTTTCTTTGCTTTTCCATAATTTCAAGCCTCTGTCTTCTACCAAACAAATCATAGCATAGTACTACTATCATGATAGTTAGTCTAAGATTTCACTCTTTCTGATAACAAAACAAATATTAGGCAACCAGGAAAAAAGTGATTCAGTATATTTGGTTTTTTCGAAAAGAAATTTCAATCAGCCAAATTAGTAAGTGATGGCTAAAAATTAACCTGAATCAGGGAAATATTGTAGAAATATAGTGATTTTAAAAAAATGAAAGAATTACTTTGAATTAAAGCTTGCTAAAGATATTAAAATAATTTTTGTTTGCAACAGTGCTTTAGTAAATTCATAGAATATATATATCATCTAAAGATTACCAAGAGAATAGTATGTTTAAATTTTCTATGAAAGAATCTTTAAGATTTTATCTTTTGCTTGTTTCTGTCATTGAACTGTGACCATGCTGGAGCATCATCTTGAAGATGTTTGGTCAAATATATTGGTCTCAGTATCTATGTTTTAAGCCCAGTTGTGTCTGCTTGGCTGAACTGTTAATTACAGGGATGTAAACAAACCAACATTATTTGACTAGTGTGATGAAGGACAAACACAACACAGGCACACACATATGCATTCATATATACACATACATACACACATATATATAGATGTGTGTGTGTGTATATATATATATATACATACATACATATATGCAGATACATATGTATGTGTGTGTGTGTATGTATATATATATATATATATATATATATATATCCTCTAAGTTCGTTTATGAGAAGCGTTTTCAAACATGCATATAAAAACGAGTTTGTATATGTGTGTGTGTTCCTTATGCGTTCCAAAATGGAGTTGCCAATTTCCACGTATGGGGTATCAAAAGATTCAGTAGGCTTTTGGCTACCAACTAAACTATATTTTCATTCACATATTTGCATTACAAAAATTTTAAATCGTCATTTTTCTTTTAATCACCTATTGTAAATGACATTTACATCACCACCACAATGACGTCACATTTTTCATACGAGTGTGTTCGCACATTCATTACCAACGTTAGGCCGATGACTGACAAGTATATGTGTGTGACGGTGTATGTGCCTGTCAGTATACATACATTTTTGTGACAACTGACACACACAGGGGCAGAGATAGGCTTCAGGTGTTTGTTAATGTATGTGTGTGTGTGTTTGTCTTAGTTTATGTATGTATCTTTCTCCTGTCCAACAGTGAAATGCACCGATACTGAAAGTTTAGTTGCGGCCTGGACTTTAAACGAACAACAACGTTCCCTTTCAAGTACTACCAACATGAAGATTTGGCTGATTTAACACCACTCACAATACTTGCAAATATATCTTTTAAAAAATGTTATTCTGGTTATTGTAACAAATTTTGAAACTTAGCAAAGTAGAAAGCCTCAGCAGCTCTTTCAATATAATTACAGAAATGTTATTCCACTCCTTCTAACCAGTTTCTAGATAATAGTTTTTTAACAGTCCTTGAATTCTTCATCACTGTCAGTATCAACGTCACACAACCTTTTCACTGCTTTCATCAGTATTTATTTTACAGCCTATAATGTTACACAGTTAAAAAATATGTAGTAATGTCAAATTAATTTATATCTCGCTACATACATCCTTCTGCAAATATTTTAAATTAATGTTCACAACAACAGCATCTTCCTTTCCATACATTTGGTTCAGCATTCATTTCAGGATTGTGAAAAAAACTTTTTTGTATGAAAACTTGATTTATGCCTTCTGAATTTTCTTGGACTTACGAATTGAACCTGCAACAGGTTAGCCAATTACAAACAAAAAGGTATCGTCAAATGACTTCTATTCTTACTCACTGATGTTAAGACTAGAACAATCAAATCAATTACACATGTCAAATAAACTTTATTTTATTTTCATTTACATATTTTCTATGTTATCTCAACAATCAGCGATAGATATTTCAAATACACTTCTCTACAATGACCAGGTTTCATTACAAAATGAAAATAGTTTCACACTTTCAATTTGAACCAAAATTACAAAGTGTTACATTACGAGAGTGAAGATGTGTGAAAAATGAAAGTTATGTTTCTCCAAATTAGTCATATCTGAATTATAATAAAGAAAGCTGCTTATTATCTGTTTACGAAATAAATTATGTTTTTGACTCAACAACTCTTTTTTACAACTAAAATAACCTCAGTAAGTAGGTTGGGTCACACAATTTTCAGGTCATATTCAGACAATATTTCAATTTGCTTCCAATGTTTCACGCATGCATGACATTCTACTCAGACAAACATTATATGAAAATGTACACATAAATAGAGCATTAAAATAAGCCACAACCAAAAAAATTGCATTAAAAGGCATCCATTTTTCTATATGCTATGAGGAAATACAATCACGCACACACACACACACTCTTTCTCTCTCTCTCTCTCATGCAAAAAAGATGTATTTTCATGTATTTATGGGCGAAGGTAAAGAATACATACTCCTGGTGTTTAGCGTTAGGGTTACACCAAAAACGGGTGGTGTGTGTATTATTTACCTCCACTGTGTATGTGTGCATGAAATATAACGTGTATGTGTGCGTGAGAGAGAGAGAACGAGAGAAAGGGAGCGAGTGAATGTCACTTACACATACAAACGAAAAAATGTTATAAAATAATTTCTTTTGACACACATACACACACATTCTACAATAATAATAAGGCAGAATGTTAAACTGAAAGCATATTTTAATATAGATGTGTATAAGGAGGATTAAAAAGGATTTCTAACCGGCTTTCATTGCATGGCACATTTTCAAGAAGAGGGAAAATGAAAAGAATGTTTTTTACAAAAAAATTAAAAATATAAAAAATATATAAAAAATAAATATACCAATACATTATATTGTCTTTGAGCTTTTAAAGTTCAATGGTAATCTATGTAGATAATTGTTAGAAAGATTAGGATGCATGTAATTAAGATTGGTATTGTGTTTGAAAAGGCTGAAAGTTTGTGTTAAACAGGAAGTGTGGTGTCAAAACAGGAAGTGTGTAAAATTTTTATTATGATCACTATGGGTCTATATACACAGATTGATACAAAAACAATACAAACAGATATACAAAATGTATGAGTTCTTATAAGTTTTTTAAAATTTTTACGATGTCTTTATATAAAATTTACGATTTAAAATTCTTATAACGATGACTTACTTTTATTTCCTTTTGAATATTCAGACATACATATGCATACATACCCACACACATATATATATATATCTATATAAATATATACATATATACACATATATACATACCCACACATACACCTACACACATGTATGTCTATTAAAAAGGGAGATTGGGTTTTTCAACCCGGCAGCCTATAAGGCCCAGCAGTTTGCCTTTTATTTTCTCAATGATTAGTTTGGGTGACTTACACCCACCTTTTTCACTACTTCCTTCCATCTCCGTTCATATACTTTCGCTGACAGGGTTCTCTTTTCCAGCTCTATCTTGCTTTTCAGATGATATCTGAAGTAGGACAGCAATCCAGGGCCGGATATGTAGGACTCTGTCACGATACCTTCCATTCTTGTCCTCCATATACACTCTTTCAATACTGCTACCGTACAGAGAAAACAAGCCTCACCTTCCTTTGATAGTCCAGTTGGCGGTATCATCTTTATCATAGACTCAGCCGACAGCTGTACTCGTCCCAGATGCGACAACACGTGTTCTACGTAAATTATCAAGCCGGAGAGCTGCCGACAATGTACGAGAGCGTGCTGGACAGTTTCACTGTCCTGCTCGCATCTTGGACATGTCGGTGGCACTGCTAAACCGTGCCTGGATAACTTTTCGCGAAAAGGTAGAGCATTCCTGTAATTCTGCCAAGTCAGAGATTTTTGGAAATTATCCAAGTACTCTGGCTTGAAGGTCTTACGAAACAGGTTGGCGAGTTGGTTCTCGTCGAACCCCAGAGCCCCTCCTAAGACGTCATCGTTTTCCTCCTCCACTAGCCCTCTGTAGAATACCGAGGTGGTATTCTCACAGCCAGCCTTGCCCGTCTTGTGGATAGACTAGAGTGCCTGACGGCACTCTTTCTGCCATAAAGTCAGATTACACCTTTTAATGAGACCGGGTTTAAATCTTTCCAGCGAAGCCGGTCGCGGCAAGAACTCCTCCGCCAACGGACTCCACACCTTATCACCCTCCAGGTGGCACCAGAGATGTCTCAGCCTCAACGCATGTCTGCGCATCATTAGCCAGGGCATCCACAAACCACCCTTTAGCGGTTCCTGGCAGCAGATGGAGCGCCTCACAAGTGGCTTCCCCCCCTCCACAAAAAGCGGAAAAGGAGTCGTACCAGCTTGTTTAGCCAAAAATCGGGGTAAGGCACAACGGACAGGCGGTAGGTGATTACAGATGCTATAAACATCTGCACCACCTCCGCTCTACCCTTCAAGGACAGAGACCGCCCGGACCACTTCCGGATTATGGCCTCCACCTTGTTTACTACCTCGCTCCAATTCTTCTCCGTCTGTGAGTCTGAACCGAACCAAACTCCAAGCAACTTAACAGGACCATCTGTCCAGTGTCCAACGACACTGGACGATAACGGCCTGTTCCTCCAGGTGCCGAGGTGCAGACCGATGGACTTGTCCTTGTTAACTTTAGCTCCTGCCACCGCTTCGTATCTTCGGAGAGCATCTTCTACACGAGGTAGTTGTGCTTCCTTAGACACGATGAGAGTGACGTCATCAGCATACGCAGAAGTAAACTTACCGCATCCAATCTCATTACGGTTGCCACCTAACATCTCCAGCCTCCGTAGCAATGGCTCCAGGGCCAAAACATACAGGACCGGAGACAAGGGACACCCTTGACGAACAGACTGCTTGATCGAAAACGGCTCCGTTAGGGAACAGTTTATCTGGACGGTGGACTTAATGCCGCTGTACGTAGCGGAGATCCATACGCGAAAGCCCGGGCCTATCCCAGCCGCTTCGAGGACGGCCTCCAGGTACCGATGGTCTACCCTATCGAATGCTTTACTTTGGTCTAAGTGGACCACTGCCCCTCCTTTTCCGGCTAATTTCCCAACCCTGTCTAAAGTGTAGCGGAGAAGGTGAAGATTGTCCTGGATCGACCTGCCTGGGATTGCACAGGTTTGTGCCTTCCCGACAAGCTTCTCCACGACAGCCGTCAACCTTTTAGCTAACACCTTGGCCAAAATCTTTAACTCTACGTTAAATAGAGTTATGGGCCTATAGTTACTAATGCTATCCCCCTTTCTTGGGTCCTTCTGTATCAGCGTCACAACTCCCCGGCTTACAGAACTGGGAATTCTCCCATTCTGCTGCCAGCTTGCATAGACGCCTGCCAGGATCTCCCCAAACAAGTCCGGCATTACTCGGTAAAACTCGTAGGGCAGACCATCCAGTCCCGGAGACTTTTCCCCAGTGCACTCGGCCAGCACCTCTCTTACCTCCGCGGGAGTGATCAGGCCTTCACAGCATTCAGCCTCACGTGCCGAGAGTCGAGGCTCGCCAGCTAGGAAGTCCCTTAAGGGCTCCCCGCGCTCAAGCGGACCGCTCTCCCCGAACACCCGAGCAAAATGCTGGTGAAGGGCCTTTTGCATCTCCTCCTGTCCATAGATCCCGCGTCCCTTCCCGTCAGTTAAAGACTTAATGCAGGACTTCTTGCCCTTCTGACTCTCCACATGGCGAGCCCATCTGGCTACGTTGATACCTTCTCGTTTCCCAGCGCGTAACTTAGCTCTGACTCGGCACCCTTCATGTTTGGCATTGAGGTGACGATACAAGACCGTTCTCGCCGCCGTCACTCTGGATGCGGTGCCAGATTCCATTGCCTCATCTAGACTCTTGACTAAGTCACCCTCTATTCTAGTCCTATCTAAACTTAGCTGATTGCTAAATCTAATGGACTCAAGTCGTATGGCTCTCTTGAGGGTGTACCACCATCTATTATTAATGATGGTACCACATAAAGCCCTCTGCACTAACTCCTTAATCCGGGTATGGAAAGCTTCACAAGCCAAAATAGACTTGTTCATTTTCCAATACCCAGGTCCCTGTCTATGACACTTATCTATATGCACCTTACACGTCACAAGTTTGTGATCCGAGTAAGGCACAATGCAAAAATGTGGACAGCTAAAACTATTCTTATCTCTTTCCTTAACAAATATTCTATCTATGTACGATCTGTGTGAGCCGTCGTTATTACTCCACGTCCACTGTGGAACGCTCGGCTCATCCAGTCGGTAACGGTCTACTAGATTAAAGCTCTCTAGTAGACCTTTGAGGCAAGAATTTCCTTTCCTATCAGTGGAGCCTACACTATCAACTCGCGCATCGAGAATAGTGTTGAAGTCCCCTAACAAAACTATGGTTTTAGACGTCAATAGAAAGTACTCCAGGTTCCGAAAAAAATCCGACTGCCTCTGTCCGTTAGGAGCATAGGCAGCTACCAACCTGAAGGACTGCTTACTTTCATGTGTTACATCTAGGACGACCAGCCTACCTTCTGGGTCCATAAAGACAGTACGTATCTGCAAATCCAAGTTTTTCTTGATGAGGACTGCCACGCCTGCACCTCCCCTCCGGCTCGGAGAAATAAATTTCTCGTAACCATTGAGGAGGGGCGAGAACGCTTCAGGTCCCTTCATCTTGGACTCGGTTATCACAACCACATCTATTCTATGTGAAATGAGGTCGTCCAGAAAACAAGCCTGTTTCCATTTCGACCCCATTCCACGCACATTTAAGTTACCCAACTTAATCATTGAAAAAATAGAGGTAGAAATAAGGACTTGCGGTTGTGAGAGGGAGCATGGCACTTTTTGTTTGCCAACCTCCCCTCCTCCTTCCGTTTCTGCTGGGCTCTTTCTCGGGGTTGCCACCGGGCTCTGGTTTGGGGTGGCTGCCGGGCTGACAATCAATCTGCCCTCTTTTACGTCGTTAGAGACATCAATTATCAGTTTGTTTCTAACGTGCTCCTGGAACAGTCTTTCTGTGTAGTCTTCTTCTGAGACCCTTGCATAACGGTATTGAGCGTCCTCTGTGCCGCTCTTGAAGTATCTTACCCTTGGGTGGGCTTTAATGTATTTTACTACTTTTTCGTTTTTTTGTGTTTATCGCCACTATTCTTTCATTTTTTTAAATCCCTTCAATGCAGGTTGAGGGGGGGGGGTCTTGAACCTCTCTCCTATCAGCGTTGTACCAGCGGGGTAAGGGTGGGAAGTTTTTTTTTCCTCTGTCTGTGTGGTTGTGCATGATGCAGATGTTTTTTTGTTTGGGGAGGGGACTCTGGCGTGTGCTGTTTTTTCCTTTTGTTGCTCGCAGTTGAGAACTCCATCTTTGCCGTTTCGTTATCCACTACGGCAACCATTTTCTCACTCTCTTGTTCTTGTTGTTGTTGTTTTTTTTCTCAGTGTTTCCACTCTCCACTTCGACGGTGACTGCTCTATCTTTTCCTTCCTCGTCCGCTTTCGGAGGAGGGGCGTCACCCGCTTTAACGGTGTTTGGCTTTTTTTTAATACAGGCCGAGCGGACGTGACCCTTCTGCCCACACTTGAAACATCTGGGTCGACGTCCCTCCACCGACACGCGGATGGTGTGCCCCTCCCCTACAAACACCCTATCGGGCAAATTTTCAAACGTGTTGTTTTCCGCTTGGACCACAATTTCTAGGGTCTGGCCTCTCCAGCTGGTCGCTTCCTTCCTCTTCATACTCAGAATATTTATTTTTTCCTCAACGTCGAATATTACCGCTGCTGCCGCCCACATGACGTCGTATCTGAATGGTATGTCCTCTATGGTTACCCGTGCTGTTCTTTTTCCCATGTAAGTGGGCAGCAACATGATTGTATCATTTTTCAACATTTCCGTTGATACCTCCCTCACCACTTCAGCCGAGTCTAAGTGCACCTCAACCGTTGCACTTCGTACTCCGCGGTTTGGCCATATTGGTGCCAGACACATTTCAACCAGTTCGTTACGAACCTCAGCAATTTTTTCCTCCTTTATGTTGTAGACCTTGTATACCACAATTTTTTCCCTCGGGGCATTGATAGTCTCGGGGGGTGGAATCAATTTGGTTTCACCATCCACATTTTGGATGTACTTTCAGAAAGCGTACAGACTTTCTTTTACAACTTTTAATTCTATGGTGTTTCCACCAACAGCCTGAGAAAAACTTTGCTTTTCCTTTGGCATACCTTCTCCCTGAATGGCAACGTTGCTCTCAGCTGTCGCCATTCTTGTTACAAAGACAAAAAATCTTGTCGCAAAGACAAATAATTGTGTTGGTAATTTCCAGCCCCGTAGGGCGAAAACAACTGTTAAACAACCAGTTACTGAATTTTACAGTTCAAAAATATATCACAATAACACACGGAGAAGAACTCACACAGACGTAGCGACAAAGAAATGTTGAATCACCAGTTACAATATTCCAAACAGGAAGTGTGTAAAATTTTTATTATGATCACTACGGATCTAATTTACATAGATGATACAAAGACAAATACAAACAAATGTACAAAATGTATGAGTTCTTTTTAAAGATTTTTTACGATGTTTTTATAAAATTTAAAAAACGATGACTTTGAATATCCAGACATACATATGCATGCATACCCACACACATCTATATAAATATATATATATATACACATACATACATACATACATACATACATACATACACACACACACACACATACCCATACATACACCTACACACATGTATGTCTATAAAAAGAAGAGGAGATTGGGTTTTTCAACCCGGCAGCCTATAAGGCCCAGCAGTTTGCCTTTTATTTTCACAATGATTAGTTTGGGTGACTTACACCCACCTTTTTCACTACTTCCTTCCATCTTCGTTCATATACTTTCTCAGACAGGGTTCTCTTTTCCAGCCCTATCTTGCTCTTCAGGTGATATCTGAAGTAGAACAGCAATCCAGGGCCGGATATGTAGGACCCTGTCACGATGCCTTCCATTCTCGTCCTCCATATACACTCTTTCAATACTGCTACCGTACAGAGAAAACAAGCCTCACCTTCCTTTGATAGTCCAGTTGGCGGTATCATCTTTATCATAGACTCAGCCGACAGCTGTACTCGTCCCAGATGCGACAACACGTGTTCCACGTAAATCATCAAGCCGGAGAGCTTCCGACAATGTACGAGAGCGTGCTGGAAGTTTCACTGTCCTGCTCGCATCTCGGACATGTCGGTGGCACTGCTAAACCGTGCCTGGATAACTTTTCGCGAACAGGTAGAGCATTCCTGTAACTCTGCCAAGTCAGAGATTTTTGGAAATTATCCAAGTACTCTGGCTTGAAGGTCTTACGAAACAGGTTGGCGAGTTGGTTCTCGTCGAACCCCAGAGCCCCTCCTAAGACGTCATCGTTTCCCTCCTCCACTAGCCGTCTGTAAAATACCGAGGTGGTATTCTCGCAGCCAGCCTTGCCCGTCTTGTGGATAGACCAGAGTGCCTGACGGCACTCCTTCTGCCATAAAGTCAGATTACATCTTCTAATGACACCGGGTTTAAATCGTTCCAGCGAGGCCGGTCGCGGCAAGAACTCCTCCGCCAACGGACTCCACACCTTATCACCCTCCAGGTGGCACCAGAGATGTCTCAGCCTCAACGCATGTCTGCGCATCATTAGCCAGGGCATCCCCAAACCACCCTTTAGCGGTTCCTGGCAGCATACGGAGCGCCTCACAAGTGGCTTTCCCCCCCTCCACAAAAAGCGGAAGAGGAGTCGTACCAGCTTGTTTAGCCAAAAATCGGGGCAAGGCACAACGGACAGGCGGTAGGTGATTACAGATGCTATAAACATCTGCACCACCTCCGCTCTACCCTTCAAGGACAGAGACCGCCCGGACCACTTCCGGATTATGGCCTCCACCTTGTTTACTACCTCGCTCCAATTCTTCTCCGTCTGTGAGTCTGAACCGAACCAGACTCCAAGCAACTTAACAGGACCATCTGTCCAGTGTCCAACGACACTGGACGATAACGGCCTGTTCCTCCAGGTGCCGAGGCGCAGACCGATGGACTTGTCCTTGTTAACTTTTGCTCCTGCCACCGCTTCGTATCTTCGGAGAGCATCTTCTACTCGAGGTAGTTGTGCTTCCTCAGACACGATGAGAGTGACGTCGTCCGCATACGCAGAAGTAAACTTACCGCATCCGATCTCATTAGGGTTGCCACCCAACTTCTCCAGCCTCCGCAGCAATGGCTCCAGGTCCAAAACATACAGGACCGGAGACAAGGGGCACCCTTGACGAACAGACCGCCTGATCGAAAACGGCTCCGTTAGGTAGCCGTTTATCTGGACGGTGGACTTAATGCCGCTGTACATAGCGGAGATCCACCCGCGAAAGCCCGGGCCTATCCCAGCCGCTTCGAGGACGGCCTCCAGGTACCGATGGTCGACCCTATCGAATGCTTTACTTTGGTCTAAGTGGACCACTGCCCCTCCTTTGCCGGCTAATTTCCCAACCCTGTGTAAGGTATAGCGGAGAAGGTGAAGATTGTCCTGGATCGACCTGCCTGGGATTGCACAGGTCTGTGCCTTCCCGACAAGCTTCTCCACGACCGCCGTCAACGTTTTAGCTAACACCTTGGCCAAAATCTTTAGCTCTACGTTGAGTAGAGTTATGGGCCTATAGTTACTAATGCTATCCCCCTTGCTTGGGTCCTTCTGTATCAGCGTCACAACTCCCCGGCTTACAGAACTGGGAATTCTCCCATTCTGCTGCCAGCTTGCATAGACGCCTGCCAGAATCTCCCCAAACAAGTCCGGCATTGCTCGGTAAAACTCGTAGGGCAGACCATCCAGTCCCGGAGACTTTTCCCCAGCGCACTAGGCCAGCACCTCTCTTACCTCCGCGGGAGTGATCAGGCCTTCACAGCATTCAGCCTCGCGCGCCGAGAGTCGAGGCCCGCCAGCTAGGAAGTCCCTTAAGGGCTCCCCACGCTCAAGCGGACCGCCCTCCCCGAACACCCGAGCAAAATGCTGGTGAAGGGCCTTTTGCATCTCCTCCTGTCCATAGATCCTGCGTCCCTGCCCGTCAGTCAAAGACCCAATGCAGGACTTCATGCCCTTCTGACTCTCCACATGGCGAGCCCATCTGGCTGCGTTGATACCTTCTCGTTTCCCAGCGCGTAACTTAGCACTGACTCAGCATCCTTCGTGTTTGGCATTGAGGTGACGATACAAGACCGTTCTCGCCGCCGTCACTCTGGATGCGGTGCCAGATTCCATTGCCTCATCTAGACTCCTGACTAAGTCACCCTCTATTCTAGTCCTATCTAAACTTAGCTGATCGCTAAATCTAATGGACTCAAGTCGTATGGCTCTCTTGAGGGCGTGCCACCATCTATTATTAATGATGGTGCCACATAATGCCCTCTGCACTAACTCCTTAATCCGGGTACGAAAAGTTACACAAGTCAAAATAGACTTGTTCATTTTCCAATACCCGGGTCCCTGTCTATGACACTTATCTATATGCACCTCACACGTCACAAGTTTGTGATCAGAGTAAGGCACAATGCAAAAATGTGGACAGCTAAAACTATTCTTATCTCTTTCCTTAACAAATATTCTATCTATGTACGATCTGAGTGAGCCGTCGTTATTACTCCACGTCCACTGTGGAACGCTCGGCTCATCCAGTCGGTAACGGTCTACTAGATTAAAGCTCTCTAGTAGACCTTTGAGGCAAGAATTTCCTTTCCTATCAGCGGAGCCTACACTATCAACTCGCGCATCGAGAATAGTGTTGAAGTCCCCTAACAATACTATGGTTTTAGACGTCAATAGAAAGTACTCCAGGTTCCGAAAAAATTCCGACTGCCTGTGTCCGTTAGGAGCGTAGACAGCCACCAACCTGAAGGACTGCTTACTTTCGTGTGTCACATCTAGGACGACCAGCCTACCTTCTGGGTCCAGAAAGACAGTACGTATCTGCAAATCCAAGTTTTTCTTGATGAGGACTGCCACGCCTGCACCTCCCCTGCGGCTCGGAGAAATAAATTTCTCGTAACCATTGAGGAGGGGCGAGAACGCTTCAGGTCCCTTCATCTTGGACTCGGTTATTACAGCCACATCTATTCTATGTGAAATGAGGTCGTGCAGAAAACAAGCCTGTTTCCATTTCGACCCCATTCCACGCACATTTAAGTTACCCAACTTAATCATTGAAAAAATAAAGGTAGAAAATGAGGACTTACGGTTGTGAAAGGGAGCATGGCACTTTTTGTTTGCCAACCTCCCCTCCTTCTTCCGTTTCTGCTGGTCTCTTTCTCGGGGTTGCCACCGGGCTCTGGTTTGGGGTGGCTGCCGGGCTGACAATCAATCTGCCCTCTTTTACGTCGTTAGAGACATCAATTATCAGTTTGTTTCTAACGTGCTCTTGAAACAGTCTTTCTGCAAAGTCTTCTTCCGAGACCTTTGCATATCTGTATTGAGCGTCCTCTGTGCCGCTCTTGAAATATCTTACCCTTGGGTGGGCTTTGATATACTTCACCACTTTTTCATTTTTAGTGTTTATCGCCACTATTTTTTTCGTTTTTTTTAACACCTTTCAATGCAGGTTGAGGGGTGGGGGGCTTGAACCTCTGTCCTATCAGCATTGTGCCAGCGGGGTAAGGGTGGGAAGTTGTTTTTTTTTTCCTCTGTCTGTGCAGAGGAGGGGACTCTGGCGCGTGTTGTTTCTTCCTTTTGTAGCTCGCAGTTTGGAACTCCATCTTTTCCGTTTCGCTCTCCACCACGGCAACTATTTTTTCTCTCTCTTGTTCCTTTTCTTGCTGTTTTTTTCCTTCTACCGTGTTTCCACTCTCCACTTCGATGGTGACTGCTTTGCCTTTTTCTTTTTCTTCCTCGTCCGCTTTCGGAGGAGGGGCGTCACTCGTTTTAACGGTGTTTGGCCTTGTTTTTACACAGGCTGAGCGGACGTGACCCTTCTGCCCACACTTGAAACATCTGGGTCGACGTCCCTCCACCGACACGCGGATGGTATGCCCCTCCCCCACAAACACCCTATCGGGCAAATTCTCGAATGTGCTGTTCTCAGCTTGGACCAGAATTTCCAACATCTGACCTCTCCATCTGGTCGCTTCCTTCCTCTTCATGCTTAGGATATTAATTTTCTCCTCGACATCAAATATAACCGCTGCTGCCGCCCACATTACATCGTATCTGAAAGGAATGTCCTCAATGGTCACCCGTGCTGTTCTTTTTCCCATGTAAGTGGGCAGCAACATGATTACATCGTTTTTTAACGTCTCCGTCGAGACCTCCCTCGCCACTTCAGCCGAGTCGAAGTGCACCTCAACCGTTGCACTTCGTACTCCGCGGTTGACGTGGCGGACCTTTGGCCATATTGGCGCCAGACACCTCTCGACCAGTTCGTTACGAACCTCCGTGATTTTTTTTTCTTTTATATTGTATACCTTGTATACTACTATCTTTTCCTTTCGTGCATTGACAGTCTCGGGTGGTGGAATCAATTTGGTTTCACCATCCACCCTTTGTATGTACTTCCTGAACGCGTACAGACTCTCTTTAACAATTTTCAGTTCAATGGTATTTTCCTGCCCCGTAGGGCGAAAAACTACTGTTAAACAAACAGTTACAAAAATGTCTCACAATAACAGACGTAAAAGAACTCACACAGACGTAGCAGCAAAGATATTTGAATCAAGATATAATACTCGAAACAGGAAGTGTGTGTAAGGGAAGACAATTCTGTGGGTTTTATACTCTTTATTTGGAGTTCTGGATTCTTTATGAACAGGAAGTTTCTGTCTGTTCTTAGAGAAACAAGAACTAAATTTATATGTATTTCATTGGGTAGGTGAGAGAAGAGAATATGGTCACCGAGGAGTTTGTATGTTAAGAAGCATTTGGAATTTCTCTATAAAAAGATTCTCCTTGTTGATTCTTTCTTGTGTAGAGATTCTGTCTTTACATTGATAGAAAGGGAATATAAGGAATTTAGGGTTTTTATTTCTGGCGCAAGAGTCTATGTGGTCACTGAGTGGAATTTGGCAGTGTTGTGGAAGATTTATTTGTTCTTTATGGACTGCTACTCTTCTACGCAAAGAGAGGCATGTGAGGACATAAATGAGGTTCCCAGTGGAACAAGAGAAGTTGGTTTTGATTTTAAACCTTGTTCCTTGTTTGAAGATAAATTCAGAGCCTTCAAGTAGGTAGGGGCAGGTACCACAGTAGATAGCTTCTGTTATCCATATAATTCAATTAGCAATAGAAGATCATGTCCTGAAAACATATTAATTAGAGTAAGGATGTAGTGGGAAAAATTCTGTTGAGAATTTTCTCTCTCTGGGTTGAAAGGTCCATTGTATGACGCTTGAGTACCAAGTGCAATGCTGCATGGTAGCAAAATATCATCACTAAATGTAGATGTGCAGAGGCTGGGAAGAAATGAGGTGAACATGATCCATAGGATGTGTGATTTTAGCATTCATGAATACATGAACACAAATAAATTAAATATATGAGTGGTTGGCGTTAGGAAGTGCATCCAGCTGTAGAATCTTTGCCAGATCAGATTGGAGCCTGGTGCAGCCATCGGGTTCGCCAGTCCTCAGTCAAATCGTCCAACCCATGCTATGATGACGATGAGGAGGAGGAGGAGGGGAGGAGATTACCATTCTTAAGAGAAGCAAGAATTTATTTTAATCTCAACAGAATAATTGACTTTGGTTTTGGCTTGATTTTGTAGATAATGCATATAACCAGCTGAATAGAATTTAGTGCATTGTCGTTTCAAATTATAATGGTGTTGAGAAGATGAAAAGGAAATTCTGAATTCACAGAAAATCCCATTTATTTGATAGGCAACCTTTTAATGACAAATGTATCAAGATTTGAACCCCAAACATTAAACCACTGAACTAAGTACTGTAAATTACCAAATCACAGGAGTCTTTACTATTCTACATCAAATCAACTTACTATGGATGGAAACCTTTCTTAACTATTGTTGAAATATTGATTGTGTCACTTACACAGTTCTGCACTCAACTATCACCACACACACACACACACACACACACACACACACACACACACACAAATTCAAATACTGCAACTTCAACAATCTCCTCTAGTATTGTGCAGTCACTGTGAATAGAAAGGTTTTTGCTAACATATTGCAATGATGATGATAATGTAGCATTCTTGACACCAAACTGTTGATGCTCCACACACACACACACACACACATTCACTTACTGCAACTTCAACAATCTCCTCTAGGATTGTGCAGTCACTGTGAATAGAAAGGTCTTTGCTAACATTCTTTTCTGCTCTAGGCACAAGGCCCAACATTTTTGGGGAGGGGGCCAGCCGATTAGATTGACCCCAGTCGACCCCGAAAGGATGAAAGACAAAGTTGACCTCAGCGGAATTTGAACTCTGTATGTTAAGACAGACGAAATACAGCTAAGTATTTTGCCTGGCATGCTAATGTTTCTGCCTTAAGGTCTTTGCTAACATTGCAATGATGATGATACTGCAGCATTTTTGACACCGAACTGCAGATGCTCCACATACAAGTTAGTTGATTTGTATCAGTGTGTTTTGGCCATGCCAGAGCACTATCTCATTCTACAGTGTTTTGGTTCCTTTATAGCTCATGATATATATTTGGAATTTCATTGTTTATATGTGTGTTCACCTTTGTGGTTGCAATAGGTGACTCTACACTGTTGATAATATTCTACGGATGACTGCTATCCTACACTGACAGTAACATCCCACAGAAGACTCCTACTTAGACTAATGAAAAAATGAGAATTGATGAATGTAAAATCTAGAATTCAAGGAAGCTGTGGAATTGCATTGACAAGAATAAAACAAAATTATGGAAACCGTGATAACTCCTCTGTTGCTGTGTTTTCTCTGTCGAAGTACAAATGTCTGAAAGTAATTTTACTCCTCACAGTTGTTCATCTTCTACTCTGTGTTGAAGAACAAAAGTCCAAAGCATCAAACTTTCTACACTTCATGGTAGCTGAGTTTATTCAGCATTCAACATAAACCATATGTGATTGAATGTTATGTCTTACAGTTATAGACATAACTATATTATAAAAAATATTGCCATCCATTGAAGTGTAAAACTAACACAGAAGGTATTTATAATTTAACCTAGCAATAAATATCAGTCTTCCACTGATGCAACAACTATATTCACTATTCGTTATTTTGATTCTTCAGTTCAAATTTAGGTTTCTTAATCCCTACATGCTATATCAACCAATCTATCTTGGATGATGTGTGAGAATTTACAATACAAACTAGAGAGAAATGTAATAGATTCACACCACTAGACAAATTTAACCAGTGCCATTCACAGGATGGCCTTATTTACCTTTCACTTAGACATTAATTCCCAGTAGATTAGCAAATAGAAGTAACTGCCTAAAATCAATAGCTTATAACATTGATTTGAGAGCACATATAGAAGGAAACAAGTGAATTAGATGAAGTCTGTCAGCTTGAGAGAAATTACAGCACTTCTGTTTAACCTCTGTTTCCCTCTATTACTATGAGTTGGACAGAAAAATATATAGTTATTGCTAAAATTAAATTAGAGAGATAAAATATGAAACTGAAAAACTGATACAGTGCAAGCAAAATGTATAACATCACTTACCTAATGGCATATTATTCTACAAATATAGATTTATATAGTTTTTAAAACCTATTGACAAAAGCTGCTATCATTCCAGTAGTCTGTTTGAAAATGGCATAAATGTAACTTTCAATGCAACAATTAGCAGAGATAAATAGATTCTGTACTTGAAGAAAGTTTTAAAAAGCTATTGTAGTGCTAATATTTGAAAAATAAACAACAAATTCAAATTTGTTCAATACAAAAAGGAAAAAAAAAAAAAAAAATTTAATTAGTAGAATATAAGAGAAAGGTCCCAAGAGATATGATTCAGTATCACATTTGGATGGAGCATTACATTGAGAATGGAATTTCCAATAGTTCAGCGAGAACTTCTGCTACAGCTATTACTATTTTTAGTTCAGCGTTAACTAAAAATTAAAAAGGAAAAGGAATTTTATATGAGAGAAATGTCTTTCTAATCACAAAAAAAAAAAAAAAAATGGCATTTCTTTCTCTGAAGAACAGCAGGGAAGGCACTTTTATGTCAGCTGAGAATCTTTTTGTACCAAAGAAAGGTGTAAAGTCAACTTATTAGGAGATAAATTTTACACAAAATACACAAATTCCATTTTTTTTCCTCTTTTGCAAATTCCTCTCCAGTTCATAGAACGGTGAAAGAGCAGCATTCTAGTCAAAAAGTTGTATCCATTTTTGTGAAAGTACCTTACACAATATCACATCATCTGTTGTGCAAGTTTTGTTACCCAAAACTTACACAACAGATTCCAAGATGACAAATGTCAGATTTCTAGGAGGAGAAATAAGAACAGCAAAACAATATACAGAAACATACACACACTGCATATCATCATCATCATCAACATTATTTTAACATCCATTTTTCCATGCTTGCACAGATCAGACGGAGTTTGATGAGGCACGTTTTCCTTTGATCGGATACCCTTCCTGTCACCAATCCTAACGTGTTAGAGTTTCCATCTACCAAATCCTCTTAAGACTTTGGTTGGGCTGGAGCTATAGAAGAAGACACTTGCCCAAGGTGCCACACAGTGGGATCGAACCTGGAATCATGGGGTTGGAAAGCAACCTCTTACCACACAATCATGCCTGCATCTATACAAAAGGTGAAAAAGGAAATGGGTAAAGGCTCCCTTCGGCCATGGATGACCATGAAAGTACTTAATTTATTGACCCCCGAAAGGATGAAAGGCAAAGTCAACCTCAGTGGAATTTGAACTCAGAACGTAAAAGAAAACGAAATACCACTAGTCACTTTACATTGTCTGATTTCTTAGAATTTTTTCTGGATTCAATGTTGTAACATTGTAATAGTTCTCTTTCTCTTTCTCTTCTTTTTTTGTAACATACCCTATCCATATGTTTTAGCATTATGGTTTAGGACACTGTTAGTATTTTGATTGTTCTCCTGTTCAAGCTGTTCAATTTACTTAATTTTCAATTTATTACGTTGAAATTATAATACAACTGGTACAGATGCATAGCATATTAATACGTATTATTTTGTTTCTAAGATTAAGTTAGTTATGAATATTAATCTAATTCCCCAGCTAGTTTCATTTCTGATTGTTTCCATTTGTATGTTGCATCGATTTTGATTAATTTTTTGATTCAACTTACTTAATTTTAACTAATTCATTTCTTCTTAATTTTCATGTCTTACTAACCATCATAGTCACTTTTATACCTCTGCTGAATTTCATTTGGGTTCCACATTTGTGTATTGGCATTTATAAAATAGTTTAGGTTATCAATACAGAGGAGACAATTAAAAATTTATTCATAACAGTTGCAGTCCAACCCTTGGTGCTTTTATTCAGTAAATGCATTGATGGAGTCAAACTTAATCAGAAGTGTAGAGAGATGTTCTGTTATGTGTATAAGCTTGGAGTTTTATCTTCTCTTTGCCCTGCAATGATATGCTTGACTTGCTGCGTTAGCCTCTGTATATACATGTAGTGTCTCCAATATCCAACAGAGTGTTATGCTAGCAGATATTTTTCAGTAAATAATCTATACCAACCTACATGTTTCTTGTTTTTCTCCTTCTCTTCTTGCTTTCTTCAATAATTGCTTGGTTCACCATTAGCTGCTCTTTACAACCATACATCCCTTCTGGCACCTCTTTGGCTCCTCTAGTAAAATGTTATTACTTTCCGGTTGAACAGCCATCCTGTTGTAGAGCAGAGCTGGAAGGGCTTCGGTAAAGTTGTTAGCAAACAAATTATAAATCTGCCATGTTGAGGTCCCAGGTGTTTTTGTTTTCCAGGATCAATATTGTTTTTTCTCCCTCAACTAACCATTCAGGTATTATTTCTGGTGTGTTTACTAATTCACTGAATGGTGTTGATACAGATATATGAATATTGGCCAGCTGTTTCAGTCAGGAATTTGAGACACTGTCATTCTCAGTGATTTTCCAATTGCTTGCAGACCTTATCATACTGCTGAATACTTCATCATTTATTATTATTATTATTATTATTATTATTATTAGACAGAGAGAGAGAGCAGAATGGAGAGAAAGACTATCAACAAGCAATGACTGAAACCACCATATGATTATTACTATCATTATTATTATTATTACTAGTAGTAGTAGTAGTAGTTGCTGTCACATGACACAGAGTCGTTAAGAAAAAGATATAAAGATATATTTCCTTCACATTACATCATGTCAAAATCTAATTAAATTAGATCTTCATTTAAAACGAAGATGTAAATTAATTATTTCAAACTTTGATTACAAATGATGATATACCAGTTTATATAAGAAACAATTGATTTTCTCAGTAGATAATGATGATGATGACAACGACGGTGACGAATTTATTTGTTGTTGTTATTATTATTATTATTGTTCAGTAGTTTTATTTTTATAACGTGCTTTCACTTCACCACCGAGCGCAGCTCTGTGTGCCTTGGGTATGTGCTGTGGTTTGCTGTGGTGCTCTTATGGTTACTGTATTGAAAGTGTTTTGCGTAGGGTGTGTGCAGTGCCCAGTAGTGCAATTTTCTGTATGTTATATATATTTGTAAGTCCTGGTGTTTTTGTTATGTATTTGTCTGAATATTTTTTTATTATACCTAAGGCACCTACTATAATAGGAATTGTTTCTGTTTTTAGATTCCACATTCGAGTTACCTCTATTTCCAGGTCTTTGTATTTTGAAAGTTTTTCCATTTCTTTTAGAGAAACGTTGTCATCTGCTGGTATTGATACATCAATTAGAAAGCATTTTTTTCTTCATGATCTTTGACAACTATATCTGGTGACCTTTTCTGGCGTGTGTTTATACCATCTTTTTTCTGTTGTTATTCCATAGTGTTGGCATAGCTTCCAGTGTATATAGGTCCACACACCATCAAAGTGATGTTGGGGTACAGATATACAAAGCCCAATCATGACTACCCATCTGATGAGGGTACACCAAGCACATGCATTACAACCATTAGCACATGGTATGGTGATCTCATATCAAGATAAACAGTGCATGACCTTGCTGGTGGGGACCCAGTTGGAATTTTCTTCAGCTCGAATTGCTTATCCCACTCAAAAGGCCCTTGAATAAGGGTCATTTAAGGATGATGAACGAAACAATCATGCTTCCAGGGGAGAATTATTCACAGTATTGGTGCTGTACCCATTTTAATTAAGCTTCCTGAAAGAGCATTTTCTACCTTATATGATAAATTTTTGTCTACCCTTCATAAATTGATTACTTTATATTGAGGATTTACCAGATATTTCTCAGTGACTCAAATAGACATGCTTTCTACATTGTACCTATTCTCAGATAAAGATCAAGCTTTTTTAAGGTTTACTCTCAAATTATTTGTCATTGTTCCTAAGGCTCCAATGAGAATTGAAAGGATCAATATCAAACACAGTTTCTTCTTTCTATCAGTGACAATGAAATATCTGGCCTGTTGTGTTCTGGTTTTTTTGGGGTTTTTTTGGTTTGAAGAAGAAACTCCTATAACAACCTCAATACATTGTTTTCAAATACTTTCCTTTTTATTCCCACGAAATTGTCAGAGTACATCTGTGCTTGCAAAACTAAATTTCTTAAAAAATTCCAGTGAATTATCCCATCACTCTAACTACACATACAATTTTGTAATCATTCAAAGCAAACTATTGACATTCTGATACAATATGAGCTGTAGCTCCATCTGAATCATCTAAATTTTGGGGTAATTCTTGTCGATATAACATCCTTTTGATCCAAATTAACCTTAGAGCTTGTTCCTCTGCTGCCAGAATCACTCATTCAGTCTTTTTCTTTTTTCAATTCACTTTTGTTTAACCTAGTGTTTCTCAACCGGGGTTCCCCAGAACTCTAGGGTTCCATGAGAAAGAGTGAGATGAGCTAAGGCTAATTTCATGATTGTAATATTACTATATATGGACAACATATTATTGGTTATTATAATATTGTAATATAAACATCATCTTATCTAACCTATTATGTTATCAAAAAATATAACAACCATTGGGGATATATTTAGTGATGTCTGTAATTTATGGACACCCTATATATATATATATATATATATATATATACATAAAGCTTCTAAGCAAATGACCCCAAATGGGAAGTCAGCAAACAGATCTCTGACTTGTTTTGGAGAATTTGATGCTATTGCTTCCTCCTGAGTCATATCCCAATGATGATATTTGTTGCAAAAAATCATGTAAAAAAATCGCCGAAAACAATCACAATAATAAAAACATAGGAATCCAAAATTTTAGGATTGCAGGTCTGGATTTTTAGCTCAGAATGTTCTTAATTTACTCACGGAGTTGGCCTTTAGATTATAAAAATTATCGTACAAAAAAATAAATTGTCACAAAGAGTCATGTAAACAAATCATGACGAAGTGACTGTTTACTTTTAAAATGGCATTGTAGGGTAATTGTGAGAGGTTGGATCTGGTCAATTTTAACATAAAACTTGTAGAATACTTGAACCAGAAATAGCAGGTTTGAATGTGAAAGAGTTGAGATTTCATTTCCTCTTTTCTATTTATCCTATTTTCTCATTTTGAGCTTTGCAAATTCTGTAAGTATTTCTTCATTTATTACCACCCTAACAAGAGTTCTTTTTCTTCAAAGAAACAACCCAGACTTGTCATTTCTAGTTCTATCTTTCTGGTACTCATTGATCATTTTTTTTACTTTCTGCTCATATCCACTATAACTAGCCCACATTTGATTGAGGATGAATGCTTCTGTGCAGTGATGAGATACTTATTTTCCTGTTGCTATTCTTCACCTCCTCCTTCCTTTATCCAGTAATTCTTGTTCCATAGCTTATAAGCATCCTCTTATCATTATTATTGCCATTGTTGTTGTCACTGTTGTGTTCATAACAAATACTGTGTTTTTAGATTCATTATGCTACATTTCTTATAATAATGATTATTTATTATTAATCACCTCCTTTTTTTTTAATTTCAGAATATTGAAGAAGATATTGTGTGAAGTGACAAGTGCCAAATGTCTGAATCAAACAAATGACAACATGTACATGAATTAAAAATACTTCTGTACCATTATACATATGTAAAGTAAAATTTAAGCACTTCACAAGCCAAATTCACAACTTCAGTTCCTAGATCTAGACATCTGGTTACATTTAAACATTAAACTTCATAGATTTATAAATAACTTTAAATTTCCAAATGAAGGAAGAAAGAAACAAATATTACTTGAGTAGCCGAAAAGAAATAAAACCATCTGTCCTTGAATAATAGGATAATATTTTTAACAAATAACTGCAGTAACTAGATTATAAGCCAGAACAAATTTCATTTATCATATCATGTAAGAATTTCAGTTATGAGACTATAGATAACATAATTCAAGCATAAAATATATCTTGGTAGTGTGATAATGGGTTAAATATGGACTTTAAGGAAAGTTTGTTGCTTCAGTGCGATGTTGTAATGAGGAATAGTTAAATTAAGTCATTACTACAAACAGTCACAATCAATTAAATAGCTTAATAGTGTGTCTCTAACTAGTTAGCACACAAGGAATACAATATGTCTTTCCTTTTGGGAAAGTCAGCCTGCAAAATCTTTTTTTTCTAAAAGCTATGTTCACAAGCTGATGAAACATTTGTCAATTAATTCTATAGTTGAGCTAGTACTATTTATGAAAACTTATTCTATGACATGGCACTTAGTTAAGCCCAAGTGAAGTCAACTACAGACACATGGTTATACAGTTCTATATTTAAGAGATGAGGAATTATGTACATTATTTACATGTGACGGACATTTGTCCTCATCATGTTTGTTGTTAACACATTTTGGCTGATATACCCTCCAACCTTTATCAGGTGTCTTGGGGAAATTTCAAACCTGGGTTCTCATTCCTAAGGTATTTTTCGATATTATTATTATTATTATTATTATTATTATTATTATTATTATTATTATTCAAGTCACTGCCTGGAATCGAACTCAGAATCTTGGGGTTAGTAGCCCATGCTCTTAACCACTATACCATATGCCTTAGGAATGAGAACCCAGGTTCGAAATTTCTCCAAGACACCTGATGAAGGCTGGAAGGTATATCAGCCAAAATGTTGTGTTAACAACTAACAAGATGAGGACAAGTATCTGTCAAATGTAAATAATGTAAATAATGTACATATGGTAATGTTAATAAGAGCAGAAACATCTCTAATCTTGGTTAGCAGTCAGCTATTTTACCAATCTAGCTATTTATATACTCTTTAATACTCCCGAACTTAGGGTTGTATAGCATTCAGCTACAAATGGAAAATTAAAAGGAAATAGAAGCAAAATAACTATTAATTTTGTAAGAAAATTTGTGTCTTATCTAACATAACAACAGAAATGATGTACTCTTAGTTTAAACTCATTTAATCACTCAATATTCCTATATGTAACAATTACTTAGAGCAAAATAAATAGAATTCCTAAAATAGCATCAACTGTACTTTGACTAAA
>NC_142937.1:34542767-34582767 GCF_046866305.1 Octopus bimaculoides
ACTTCATATTTGTGTATCTATGTATATGTGTGTATGTTTGTTCGTATGTGTGTATGTGTGTGTGTAAGTATGAAAATTTGGGGATCAAAGATCAAGGATAACAGAAATCGATATGGGACTTTATACTAGTTAAAGATAACTGTAGCACAAATATATATAATCTCCAGACTGTGTTAACATTTAAGCGAGGTTGTCGGACAACTATCTACCTGATAAAGTGATAATGTTCAACTATACTAACAGAAAGCAATGCTTTTATCTCCATAATTCAATAAAAAATACATATAACACTAAAAAATTGCTGAATAAATATATTTCAAGCATATCTATTACATTAAGTTTTTTCTTAAATTGAAAAGAATGTTTAGAAGGAAAAGATCTACTGCAATATCAGCCAGATGTTTTTGACAAAATTTATTCAAAAATTTAAGAATACATACATACATACATACATACATATATATATATATATATATATATATATATATATATATATATATATATATATATATATATATGTGTGTGTGTGTGTGTGTGTGTGTGTATGTATTACTAGTTATTTCAAATTTTGAAAGAAATTTTATTTCCAAGATAAAATATGAAAAAGGTTGAGAAAGATAAGAAAGTATGAAAGAAGCCATTTGGTAAAACTTTTCCTAGCTATAATGCAATTCAAAACATTTATCCTCAAAAATGGTTTTCATTTTTTTAAATTAAGAATTGTAATTAAAACAGAAAATAAAATAAAAATAACTAATGCACGTATTGTTTTCACATTTTTATATTATTTTTCCCAATTTTCTCTTTTTGTTTTTTATTTTTTGTTTTGTTTTGTTTTTTGCCACGAAGACCTTTTTTAATCAGCCTTTCTTTAAATAATCATGAAAATTCTGAATTTCAAACAATACCATCAATCAATTGAAATTTATATTTGCATAACTTTAGCTTTGAAACAGCATTGATTTATGGAAGAAATTGTAGAATATCTGTTACTAATATAGATTATATGCCTAAATAGATAAGCGGCTATTTTGGTATGTGTATGATTTTATATACATTACTAAATTTGGAGCCAATACTGACAATCTTATAAGATATTGTTCTTATACTTCTATAAAGAATGAAAAAATAATTTAAAATAATAGCCAACAATACAAATATTTGACAGAAATAACGATCTTGAATCATTCTTACATAAGTTACATACACCAGAAAGATGTATTCATAAGTGAAGTAAATGTATTTTCAATGTATCTCCATTTTGTCTCCTCAAAACACACACACACACAGTCATTTCATATATTCTATTCCAGTTAGTTTGCTGAGTATTGTCCACCCTTTAATTGAAACAAAATAATGCATGCAAATATCTGAAGAAACCCTTAACCCAAATAAACTAAACTAGCCAATGCCAGTGTCATATAGCAGGTACCCATGACGGTGGCACGTAAAAACTTTGGGCCTCGTGGCATCATCCCTAAACAAACCTTATTCGGGGACCTTTCGAGTGGGATGGGCTACTTGACCTGAAGAAAATTCTAATTGGGCCCCACTTGCAAGGTCATGTGCTGTTTATCTTGATATGAGATCACCATGTTGTGCACATATGGTTGTGATGCATGTGTCTAGTGTACCCTTGTCAGATGGGTAGTCATGATGGGTATACTGGGTTTCGTATATTTTACTCCAGTGTCAATATGATGGCATGCACTGCTCTCTCACTCAATAATAATAACAACAACAACAATAACAATAATAATAATAATAATAATAATAATAATAATAATAATAATAATAATGATAATAATAATAAAGATATTTTTATCCAAAGCAAGTCAAAATCTCATTCTTCAATTATAAATAAAATTACATACTAAAAGCATCTCTAGATTTGGGTGTAATTATTTTCATTTTTTAATCAAAGGAGCTTCTATAATAGACACAGAATCTGCTCAAAAGAGTAGCCAATTCCAAACTACTACATAAAGAATAGGAAGGACACATTAGATAATATAGTACATGATATCCCCAAAATGTAAGGATAATCATGCTTGGGGATCAGCCTATGTTTTAACAAAAACAACAACAACAGCTGCAGCAGCAAGAAGAAGAAGAACAACAACAACAGAGTTTGGTTAATAACACTATTACCTATGTACAACACTAAACTTGAAAGGTATCTCCCTTGGACTATTAATTATTAAAGGATTACAAAAAGTATAGACGCAGGGCTTGCATATAACCAGTAAAACAGCAAGGAAACATGACAATCATGTAGACAAAATCTAGAACGTCTGAAACTGTTTCTACATCAATAAATATTGCTTCAAATGAAAGAAAATGTCTTGAAATTATTTGGTTTCGGGATTTACAATTAAAAAAAAAAGGTGTATGTTTTTCCAAGTAACACAAATCATTTGTATTTTTTCACTGAGAACTATGAACTAGACATTTCATTGACAAACTTTGAAATGCCAGCAGCACGACAAACACACACACGCACACACAATCGTTCACAGACATACACATTGCATCTAGACACTAATTTTGCCAATAATGTGAAAAGTAGTGTCTAAAATAATTTTCTGAAATTATAATAGCCACAGTTTGCTTGTCTGTTGGGATATCGTTGGAACATAATAATCTAGCTATTTATATGCATAAGCCTGTCAGTTAAGCTATCAGTCAATTTGATTGCCATTGGGAGACTACTTTCTGCTTATTTTGTCAGCAATAGTAGCATTTTTGTGTTCTCTTAACATGCTGGTAAAGGCTTAAATAGGTTATTGTGGTTTGAGTGAAATAATATCCAGAGTTATTGACCATCTAGAGATGTCAGTGGGCCATGTTTCATTCATGTCTTAGGTTTTGGCTTGGCTTGGCTTCTATGAATGGGTGCCCTTTCTAAAACCAAGCTCTTTACAGAATTTACTCACGAGCATTTCATTGTAGCACGAACACAATTGTGTATGTCAATATTAATATGTGGATGCGCATACATATATGAATGTGTATTTATCTATCTCTCGCTCCCTCTCTCCTATCCCTTTCTATCTATCTATCTCCCAGCATCCATACCATCTTGATGCAGTCTCAGCTTCGTTGGGCAGGGCACGTAGCTCGCATGTCAGATGATTGACTACCAAAAAGATTGCTCTTTGGCGAGCTGCAAAAGGGAAAGCGCTCACAAGGCAGCCAGAAGAAGCACTTTAAAGACATACTGAAATCCTCACTGAAGGCCTTCAGCATCGACCATGCAACTTGGGGGCAGTCTGCTCTAGACAGAGAAAGGTGGTGATCAGCTGTCTACAAGGGTGCCAATACATGCGAAACAAATAGGATCGCTGCTGCAGAGGACTGCTGACAAGCCAGGAAGAACAGAGCTAACAACCCTGTAGCAGGCACTACCATTCCCTGTCCACACTGTCAAAGACTCTTTCGGATGCAGATTGGCCTCACTAGCCATCTGTGGACCCACAGAAAAAGCCCACCCCCACCCCCAGGATGACTAGATGGTCTTTGTTGCATCGATGGACAAACCACACGCACACATCTATCTATCTATTTATCTGAGTGAGTGTGTGTGTATGTATGTACATACATGTGTAGATTTGTATGATTTATGTCTGTCTTCTCATGCATATACTTGCATATCTAGACATGCTCATATATACTTAAATGATAGACTATGTATGTATGTATCTATGTATGTGAAGTCACATGGGTTAGTAGTTATGGTATTCAGCTCCTGATTGTAATATTTTGAGTTCAATTCCCAGAGGCATGTTACATCCTTAAGCAAGACTCTTTATTTCACATTGATCCAGTCCACTCAGCTGGAAAAAACAGCTGTAGCTATAGTTGAAAGGGCCAGCTTTATCACATTCTGTGTGTCATGCTGAATCTCCCTGAGAACTACATTAAGTGTACACATGTCTGAGGAGTGCTCAGCCACTTGTATGTTAATTTCACAAGCAGACTGTTCCATCAATTGGATCAACTAGAACTCTCATCATAACTGACGGAGAGCCAGTCCTATGTAAGTATGTATATGTATACATATATACTCTTTTACTTGTTTCAGTCATTTGACTGTGGCCATGCTGGAGCACCGCAGGACTTATTCTTTGGAAGCCTGGTACTTATTCTATCGGTCTCTTTTGCCAAACTGCTAATGTTACGGGGACCAGCATCAGTTGTCAAGCGATGTTGTGGGGACAAACATATATACACACATACACATATATACGACGGGCATCTTTCAATTTTTTGTCTACCAAAGCCACTCACAAGGCTTTGGTCGGCCCAAGACTATAGTAGAAGACACTTGCCCAAGGTGCCACGCAGTGGGAATGAACCCAGAACTATGTGGTTCGTAAGCAAGCTACTTACCACACAGCCACTCCTGCACCTACATATATAAAGTTTTAAATGTGTGTGTTCGTATTTTTAATGAATCTTTTACTTCTGTCTAACTTTCTGAAGAAGTTATTTATGTTTAAAACAAGAGACATTTCTACTTCCTTCCTTCTCATCAAGTGTCAAACTAATAATTACACTTTTTCACTTAGACTTCTATGTTGTTACTTTCATCAATATTATTGCACCTATATCATACACATGTACATATATATATGTATACACAAACACACACATACACAAAGAGGCATATGTAAACCATGCACATACACACACACACATGCATAAACCATACACACATATTTCTTTTTTGTCTCATTTACTTGTTCCAGTCATTCCATTGAATGGTGTGAGTTGAACAAATCTAACTCAATATCAGTTTCCTATTCTGGTTCTTATTCTGTTTTTTTTTTTCCTGTTTACTGAACCACTAAGTCATGGAGACTTAAACAAACCAGTTATTGAATGATCTGGTGGGACAAACACAAATCTCTTAAGTGACACCAAGATGTGTGAGTCAATATGTATCTTATACTATTTGGGTGAAAAATCTCTCCCACTTCACTAACCGATGGGCCACACTTCTTCACTTACCTACAGAGTAGTTGGCGTTAGGAGGGGCATCCAGCTGTAGAAACACTGCCAGATCAGACTGCAGCCTCCTGGCTTCCCAGACCCCGGTTGAACCATCCAACCCATGTTAGCATGGAAATTGGATGTTAAACGATGATGATGATATATGACAAGCTTCTTTCAGTTTCCATCTACCAAATCTACTCATGTGGCTTTGGTTGACCCAAAGCTATAGGAGAAGACACTTGCCTAAAGTGCCACACAATGGGATTGAATCCAGAACCATGTGGTTGAGATGCAAGCTTCTTACCACACAGCAACAACTGGCACCCAGCCATAAAAACCATGTCAATGGATGGCACTTATTTTTTAAAACCTAGTACTTATTCTATTGGTTTCTTTTGCTAAACTGCTATGTTATGGGGACATAAAAACACCAACACCGGTTTTCAAGTAGTGATGGGAGGGACAAACACAGACACAAAGACACACATGGATATATATATGACAGGCTTCTTTCAGCTTCCATCTACCAAATCCACTCATGAGACTTTGGTTGGCCTGAGGCTATAGTGGAAGACACTTGCCCAAGGTGCCATATTGTGGGACTGAACCCAGAACCATGTAGTTGGGAAGCAAGCTTCTTTATTTCTTTTAAATTGCCATAAAGGCATTACATAGAGGGGGACACTACAACACATGTGGGGACGTATAACAATTAAAATAAAAATATGATGCTATGAATGACACATGAAAATGAACATGGAAAACATTAAAATCAAAATATTAGAATATTGGACACATGAATGATAACTGAGAAATGAGAATATAAAAAGTGTATTACTCACCCCACACTGAGTAACACCACTCGCCACCTCTAAGTTCTATGTCCTCTTTAGTCTTTAGTCTAGTCTTTCCTTTTCTGTTTTCCCCATCACTGAGTGACAACACTCTCTCCTCCACGTACACGTAACCTTTTTCACTGAAGGGGGGAGGGGGTCTTGTAAAATTTGTGGTGTCTGTTCTTTCTTCCCTTTTTTCCTGCGAGGAGAGGGGGAAGCTGAGAGGAGCCCATTGTATGTATGTATATCTGTGTATGTCTTTGTGTCAGGGTTTGTCCCCCACCACACATCAGCTGGTGTTCATGTGTTTACATCCCTGTAACTTAGTGGTTTGGCAAAAGAAACTGATAGAATAAGTACCAGATTTAATAAAACAATAAATTCTAGGGTCGATCAAATTGACTAAAAACAAATTGCTCAAGGCATTGCCCCAGCGTGGCTGCAGTCTAATGACTGAAACAAGTAACAAGTAAAAATATAAAAGATGTATGTGTGTGTGTGTGTGTGTGTGTGTGTGTCCAATCCAAATACTCAACACCACATTGGTGGATAAGTATTCTTTATTTGTGGGGTCATCAGACTACCATTAATTTCATGTTGGGAGAGATATCCCTTCCAGCATGAAACCACTGGTAGTCTTGTGATCCCATGAATAAAGTATATATGTGTATCTTTTTTTCTTGTTTGTGTGTGTGTGAGAGTGTGACTGAAAATTTTAAAACGTCCACATAACTCAGATTCTATAGGAAAGATACAAGGTAAAAACTGCACTAAAAGTTTTTACTTAATTTCAGAATATGATGTATCGTTAAATGTTTTGTGTAATTTCAAAGTATGCTTTATAATAAATTTAGTCATAGATACTTTCCACAGGTTTTAAATGTACTTGAATATCTTGATCACTGAATTCTTTTACATAATTTCAAAAAGAACATAAAGAGTCACAGACAATTTCCATAACGTTATCTACTATAATAATACTCTTGTGTATTTCTCCGTCACAACATATGAATGAGAAAGGAAGGGGTGATAGATGAATAAGGATGGAAGGGGTGATGGCAAACCTGGTAGTGCAATGATGGAAGTTCTACGGTGAAAAAAAAACAAAAAAAAAACGAAGCAGTATTTCAACTCTGCGTGAGTATATGTGTATGTGTATGTAAAAGGGAGCCATGTGAATGTTTGTGTGTGTGTGCATGTAATGGAAGTGGGATGGTGAACATTCAATGCTGGAAAGAAAAATCAAACAGCATTTCAACTCTGTGTAAGTATATATGTACATGTGTGTGTGTGTGTGTGTGTGTGTGTGTATAAGGGAAGTATGTGAATGTTTGTATCTGTGATTATTATGTACCTTATTTCTTTATTGCCCACAGGGAGTTAAACTTAGAGGGGGCAAACAAGGACAAACAAAGGGATTAAGTCGATTACATCGACCCCAGTACACTACTGGTACTTAATTTATTGACCCCGAAAGGATGAAAGGCAAAGTCGACCTTGGCGGGATTTGAACTCAGAACATAACAGCAGATGAAATACCGCTAAGTATTTCACCCGGTGTGCTAATGTTTCTGCCAGCTCGCCACTTTATTTATGTACCTTATGTATACATAAAATACTACAATTAGCCATCACTTTTGATGACAAGGAGCCAGCTAGTTAATAAACATTGATAAGGAAGAATGTCACTTAGTTATTTCAATGAGTATTACTAAATCACTCAAGGGATATAATAAAGGTATACCAATTTAAACAAAGTGCATTGTTGTTCTGTTCTTTAATCACTTCATGGGCAAAGAGGGGAAAATAGTAAAATTTAGCAAGGTTCGTCTTCCCCAATAATCTATATGCTAACTCAGGTGAATTTTTATTACTTACTGCCTAATTTGCTGGTGATGTAATGTCACTCGTAGAGGCACAATGGCCCAGTGGTCAGGGCAGCAGACTCGCGGTCATAGGATCGCAGTTTTGATTCCCAGACCAGGCGTTGTGAGTGTTTATTGAGCGAAAACACCAAAAGCTCCACGAGGCTCCGGCAGGGGATGGTAGTGAACTCTGCTGTACTCTTTCACCACAACTTTCTCTCACTCTTACTTCCTGTTTCTGTTGTGCCTGTAATTCAAAGGGTCAGCCTTGTTACACTGTGTCATGCTGAATATCCCTGAGAACTAAGTTAAGGGTACACGTGTCTGTGGAGTGCTCATTCACTTGCACGTTAATTTCACGAGCAGGCTGTCCTGTTGATTGGATCAACTGGAACCCTCGATGTCGTAAGCGACGGAATGCCAACAAAATAATGTCACTCATTTACAGAAGATCAGGCCAGTTTGGAGAATATAATAGTGTCTGCAGCCTTTGCATGCCAAAATATGTATTAAATTTTTAGAACAAACAAAACTATATTTTTCGTTTTGAAAATAGATCCTTCCTTGAAATGGAATTCAAGACCTTCTAGTAAATAGTTGCATACTTTAAAGTTTATTCAGTTATATTTACTGACTTTTACAGCTGTGGTTGTTATATGTAGTTTGGTATTTGTCAAAGTCTTTTTTTTTTTTTAAATACTTTGCTTGTAATGATTGGGTGTTTTTCCATGACTTTTTCACCTTTTGCTTTCGGAATAATATAGGTAGGTTTGGATTGAATATTTATAAAAACTTCTGCATTCTTTAGGTTAAAGTTGAAATATACTGTTTAACATTTTAAACATTTTTTTCCCCCCAAAGTTCTTCAACGTCAATTTGCTTTGCTCTTTGAATTTCATTATTGATTAAATTCAAAAGATATTTTCTTTTAATAAATATTTCTTTAATTTCGTCGTCACCGTCATCATCATCATCATCATCATCTAAAATCACTTTTCCATGTTGGCAGAAGCTGGCAAGCCAGAAGACTACCAAACTTCTTTGTCTGCTTTAGCATCGTTTTTATGACTGGGTACTCTTCTTAAGGCCAACCACTTTACAGAGGGGATTGGATGCTTTTTACATGGCACCAGCACTGATGAGATTGCCAAGGATTTCATTTGCATATTTTTGAATTGATCATGTACTATTTCATAGCTTTGAGATTTCAATGATGTGATTGTTTATTTTTTAAATGACATATGGTAGTTTTGAGAAGCCAGAACTGACTAATTTGAAGATAAAATAGAATATTTTGGCTGGATATGGTGAATTTAAATACTAAAGGGTTAAAGCATGTGCCAGTTTCTAACTTACCATTACCACCAATATATACAAAAACAATTAGAATCTGTTATTATTGTACTCAATATTATATTACATGTAAAAGTTTATATTGTTTATGAGACTTTAAAATTCATTTGGCTGATGAAGATTTTTCCCTTCAAGAACCTTTTCCAGTTTTCTTTCGAATAACCACTGGAATGATTTCCAGATATGTGTGACAGTTGTTCATACATTTCCTAACTCATGACATCCCAAAATGAAATTAATCTCAGTTGGTGCAAATTTGCTGCCTATAGTTATGCTTGACTCTAGTTGCTTGGCTGTGTTACCAAACAGGAAGTGGTTATTCTCTAAAAGAAATTGAATTCCACCTGTTATAAACCTCACACCATAGTCTGGCAGTCCATAATTAATAAGTCTAGACAGTATATAATACTTATGATTCCACACTTGTGTGGAGCATTATATTAGTTCACAAGATAAAATGAAGTAACATAGATATTTCTATTTACTGTATTTCATAGATAATTGAGAGATTATCAAGATTGTCTCTTACAAAGTTCGGCATAGTTTTCAGGAAAGGTTCCAGCAAGATGTCTACAAAGTAATGTGTCAAACATGTCAGGTCTACTATAATGGGTCTCAAGCATGAATCATCTGGTGAAAGTATATTCATTTAATTATTCCTTGCTTATATTATATGCTTCGATGATCAATGTATTTTTGTTTGCTTTTAGTAATCCACGGAAATTTCTTGTTCTACATTTAAAATTTGTACCATTAAAAATTTTCTATATAAATTTAGTAAAGCAGTGAGTAGTTTTATAATTGTTGTAGGCATTTATTTTTTGGTTTCTCCATATGTACTACTCCTAGCATATTTAGTATAATGCTGGTATAACACTCTGTGACCATAATAAGAACTGAACTTCCATTATCACTTTCTTTTAACCCTTTAGTGTTCAGATTAATTTGTCAAATACAATGCTTATCTGTTCACATTAATTTTGATTTATTCAGGTTCAGGTGGGGTGTCCACAATATTTGCTTGTAACTTTGTTAATTTTCTACATACAGATTTGAAATTTTGTAAATGGGTGCTTATATGCCAGTGGTTTATAGTTACATAATTTTAGCTGATATTTCCGATTAAATTTGACTTTATGGACAGGTAAATTTAATTAACAGGTGTAAAAACAATAACATTATGAATAAACACTAAAATTCATATTCTTAATACATCTTAGCTGTTTGGTTTGTTACTAAAATTATTCCATATGTCAACTGCCAACAATTTTACATTTTTCAAGATGAGGTACATTAATTTGAACTAATTAAAATACAGGTGTAATCGGTACAAGATTTAATTCTTTCTCTATATTTCATTCAAAAATTTTCATTGAAAGACTGCAAAAGGGTATCAAATTGAGACTTCATATATGTGTTCCTTTTGCAAAGTGCCCTTGTGTAAAGGGTGCTTTGGGCAGTTTCATGACAGAAATTTGTCATAACTATATTATTTTGTAACTATACTATTTTATCAAATATTCCTTTTCATTTTATTATAAATAATATGTGAAAGCCCAATTTACCATTGGCTATGTACTCTTCTACAATTTAATGAATTCATTTATGTCACAGAATGCATCTAATAAAAAAGCTCATTGATAGGTAAGACAAAGGTGAATACAGGAGTGTAACATACTGAAAATTAATCTGTAGTTCTCACTTTCACATATTATTTATAATAAAATGAAAAGGAATATTTGATAAAATAATATATTTACGACATATTTCTGTCATGAATCTGCCCAAAGCACCCTTTACACAAGAGCATCATTTAGCAAAAGGAGCACATATACGAAGTCTCAATCTGATACCCTTTTGCAGATTTTCGTTTTTGCAGTGAACACAGTCTGCAAACTTTTTTTTCTTCCATTTATCTTTTCAACTTTATGAAAGTCAGTATTTTCTCCGTTGACATCTGCCTCAGTTAATTTTACTTTTCTCACGTAACTGAGATGTGATGTCAACCTGAAATTTCAAATGGTCATAGTCCTTTGGTGGTGGAGGTACCTTGTGGCTTTTTACATATACAATATATGAATTAACTATAGTTAAATTAACTAAAAACACGAAATGTACCTCCACTATTTCTTCCCAGGTCGACCAACTGGGTAATATGCCCAATATTGGTCAGATTTATCAACCCCACCCATAAATTTGTTATAACAAATATTCACTAGGCGTTTTCCCTCAGCACTAACACCAGATTGTTCATTAGTAGACAGAAATAAAATCTGTTTTTTGTTTTTGAAAGTAGTAGCTAATAAATTTTCCTTTACCATTTGTAAAATGTCCCCTCGCTTTTTTTTTTTACTTTGTTTTCATTTCATGGGTAAACCTTTATGGTTACTCATAATAGTACTGCACATATAAGTACTTACATGGGCAAGATTTTCTGCCAAAGCCACTGAAGAAAAAAAATGGTCAAAATAGAGGTGTTGGTGCTGATGGTGAAATGGTTCAGTAAGAGACCATACTACATCATGTCTCAATCCACATGGTCTGTTTCCATTAAATTTTTTACCTGTGTAAACATCAAAGTTTACTCAATATCCAATGTCTGATTCACAAACTTCCCATTCCTTGATCCCCACTTTAGTGGGTTTGGCAGGAATGTACTGCCGAAAATGTACTCTGCCTTTATAGCCTATCATGGTTTCATCTACACTGAGATTTTTCCCCAGGTAGATACACAGTTTTATAACTGTTAAAGAGTAAATCAATTACAGGACGTATTTTGTACAGGGGATCGTAGTTTGGGTCATTTTTGCTGGGGGCATTAGCAGAATCAATTAATTGTAAATACTGAGATATTTTCAAATACCTCGTCTTTGAGATTATTCTTGAGATATATGGATCACCATACCTCATACCAGGACTCCAGGAGTTCCACAGTCGAGGAAGCTGTTTAACACCAAACATAATATTGATTGTGAAAAATGCTCATTTCCGCAGTATAAGTTGGCTGCCAGAGTGGATCTTTTCTTCCACGAATAGAAATTATATGTTGCACATATTTGTTTGTTTCCTCCATAGCATTTTCAAAAATACTTTCTGGTAAAAACAAAAATTGACAGTTCAATGGTTGAGCATCAGGAGGTAAATTGTGTTAAGGATCAGTGTTTTCTGTGAAATCAGGAATAGTGAATGGCACTGTAATCTTTGACCATGTTGCCATGTTTACAATATCATTTTCTTCACTTTCATTCTCAAAATTCTCCTCGTCTGACGAATATTCACTAATATCGATATCAGATTCGTCCAAAGACAAAATACTCATGTTTTCATTTATATTTTCTATATTGTCGAGAGTAAAACCTTCAAAGGTGGAATCAGTACTTGCTGATACCATTTCATTAAAAACTAAGGTACAGACTTCTGTTTAGACGTTGCAAAAACCCTGTGGTCTAAACAATTTCACAGTATTTATACTTGAATAAAGGTGGGGAAAGGCTTCATCTCACATTGTCTCAAAGCTATGGGAATTCAATAACGTGATTTGTTTATTTTTTAGCGATTTTGTAGAGTAGCCAGATACGGCTGGATTTGGCTGGTTTGAACAAATAAAAGGGAATTAATTTTGGCTGGTTTTGGCCAGTTTGATCAGTAAAGGGTTAAATCTTCATCCAATTTTAAATCAGCCAGGTGTGTTCATCGTTGTGCAGTGAAGTTAGATTTTATTTGCCTCATTTCTGTTGTTCTAAATAGAATTTACAAAATATGTTCACAAAATTTATTAATTCTATCTTTTTCAGAGCAGAACTCACAAAAGTGAATACTACCAGTGAAAAAGAAAAAAAAAAAAAAAAAAAAAAAACCTTAAAAAGTTGTTGTTCTGCATGTGTTTTACAGATTTCCAAAATATCATCTGTAATTTCTAGTATACTAAATTTTTGAAGAGTTGGTGTGAATTCATGTCCTTTACAGAATAAAGGTAACATCTATTTGCATAGATGTTAATTCCTTGTTGTGATAGTTGGATTATTTATGGTTTCTCAGGAGTGGGTTCCATCTTATGCCAATGTGATTCCAGGTTTTGATCTAAGAATTGATTAAGAGTCCCCAGCTTTTATTTCCTTTATTTTGGAATCTGTTTCTTCTAAAGTTAACATTCCTACTTGTTGATCTATCCCTTTGATTATGTAGAAAATTGCATGTGATCCTCCAAATTTTAAAATCTATTTCTTCTAATATTCGATTTCTTACTTGCTCATCTATCTCTATATCTGGAAGGTGATGGATATCACTGCAGAAGCCTAGTTCTCTTATAATCAAAAGCTATATCTAACTTTTGCCTCTTTCTTTATTTTTGGTAATTGTGGCTTTGGGATAATTTTATTGGAAGGCTTCAACATAGCTTTTCACACTCTCGGTTTTCTGTAAGAATTGGTTTCAAAAGTGTATTCCTTTTTAAATTGTTTCTTGTAGCTTAAAAACAATTCTCATTTTTTTCCCAATTTCTGTAATGATAACAACTTTTTTTCTTTTCACATTCTTACCTCTATAATTTGCAAACTTGATCCAGTAAATTCACACCAGTTACATTTAGAATTTTCACTTTTCATGTTCTCATCAATATCTTTGTATTTCTCTTCATTTGCGTCTTTTCGCATGTTCAATAATTCATTGTCAAGAAACAAATTTTGACATAGGTTTTTTTCCTATTATTCAGGCACTTTATTTACAGTCTTGAGTCGTAATTTTCTTGCTAAACTCAGTGAAAATGAGACTGTTCAGCATTTGCAAATTTCTGCTTTGTTTTGATTCATCAGCATATTCTGAAAAGCAAATTTTCTTAAACTAAAGATTTTGTTGTATGCATAACTTATTCAGCTTTTTGTATGAAACGTAACTTTGAGATTATGCTGAAATTCTTTTCTAAGTGATAAATTACTTCCTGGTTTTCTTTGAATAGTTGTTTTGATATTTGAAATAATATTTCTATGTTATTACTGACCTGAATTTTTTTTTTTTGTTTTTTGTTGCATACTGGGTTGTAAATCCACGAAATAGATATATGGACATCATAGATACTACACGGATACCATAGATTCTACATGGTAAATGGATGCTAGAGTGTAAATGGAAATCACAGGCAGGACTTGAGTATTGCAGATACTACATGAGAATCAGCATAATAGGCACTACAGTGGATATCATAAATATAATATGACCATCACAGACACTTCAACATGATAGACATAGACACTACATAGATAACACAAACACTACATGAGTATCACAGAAAACACATGGACATCACAAACGCTACATGGATATCTTAGACACTAACTAGACATCACAGGCACTATATAGACATCATAAATTCTTTATGATGGACATCAGAGACACTATCAAGATTTCAGAGATAACACATACATATCCTAAATACTATGTGGATATAAAATAATACCCTGCAATTTAGTCTTGCATAGAATTTGCATTTAATGTTTCTGATAGATTTGGTAGAGAACCAGATTAAATGAGGTATTTAATGTTAGGGAGCTAAAGCTAAGAAACCCTAAATGTTCTTAGTTTGAATTACCTGACATAGACATTGTAATTTACTAGGGCACGTAGCTCGAATGTCAGGTGATCGATTACCAAAATGATTGCTCTTTGGTGAGCTGCAAAAGGGAATGCGTTCACAATGCAGCCAGAAGAAGCGCTTTAAGGACACACTGAAAGCCTCAATGAAAGCCTTCAACATCAACCATGCAACTTGGGAGCAGTCTGCTCTAGACAGAGAAAGATGGTGATCAGCTGTCCACAAGGGTGCCAATACATGCGAGACAAATAGGATTGCTGCTGTAGAAGATTGCAGACAAGCCAGGAAGAACAGAGCTAACAACCCTATAACAGGCACTACCATTCCCTGTCCAAACTGTTAAAGAATCTTTCGGGTGCAGATTGGCCTCACTAGCCATCTGCGGACTCACAAAAAATGCCCACCCCCACCCCAGGATGACTAGATGGTCTTTGTTGCATCGACGGACAAACTACATACTACAATTTACCTTTATGGAGTATGGTCAGCAAATACACCTAGATGTCAAACACTAAGGTATATATGGCTGTTTATTTCAGGTTTTGTACCTCTACTGTTATTGTTCTCTCATGATATGCCAATTAAACAGTAATAATAAATATCAATGCCTGAAAATTTTGGGGTAAAATGTTAATTGATTTGATTGACACCTGTACCCAACTGGTACTTATTTTCTGGGTCCCCTAAAAGTCAAAAGACACAGTTGACCTTAGTGGCTCTTGAATTCAGAATGTAAAGCTAAAAGAAATGCCGTAAAGCATTTTTGTCTGACATGTTGTCAGTTCTTTCAGTTCACCAGCTTTGTGATAATAACAACAATAATCCTTTCTACTAAAGGCACAAGGCCTGAAATTTTTGGGGAATGGATACTAGTCGATTACATCGACTCCAGTGTTTCACTGGTACTTAATATATCGACCCTGAAGGAATGAATGGCAAATTGACCTCGGCACAATTTGAACTCAGAACGTAAGTGCGGGCAAAATTAAGTACCAGTTGCGTACTGAAGACCAATCTAATTGACTGCCCCCCCCCCCAGAAAAAAAAATTTGGGGTGTCATGCCTAGAACAGAAAAGAATTTCTGGGGATGGGGTAAGTCGATTACATTGACTCCAGTGCTCAACTGATACTTATTTTACTGATCCCGAAAGGATGGAAGACAAAGTCAGCCTTGGCAGAATTTGAACTCAAAACGTAAAAGACATGAAATGCCACTAAGCATTTTGCCCAGCTTGCTAATGATTCTGCCAGCTCACTGCTGGCAGGATTATTAGCTTTCGTTCTGTTGGTCAAAAAAGTCATCAACAGCAATAATCAAGGTCATAGAAATAGAAGGGGAAAAAAGAAAATTGTAAGTCATTTAATTATCAAACATTATATTAAAGCTTTTATAACCTTTCAAAACAGTTTTACAACTTATCCATTTGCTTGGCTAAGTCAGGTTGTTGTTGTTGTTGTTGTTGGCACTCCATCACTTATGACGTCGAGGGTTCCAGTTGATCCGATCAACGGAACAGCCTGCTTGTGAAATTAACGTGCAAGTGGCTGAGCACTCCACAGACACGTGTACCCTTAACGTAGTTCTCAGGGATATTCAGCATGACACAGTGTGACAAGGCTGACCCTTTGAATTACAGGCACAACAGAAACAGGAAGTAAGAGTGAGAGAAAGTTATGGTGAAAGAGTACAGCAGGGTTCGCCACCATACCCTGCCGGAGCCTCGTGGAGCTTTAGGTGTTTTCGCTCAATAAACACTCACAACGCCCGGTCTGGGAATCGAAACCGCGATCCTATGACCGCGAGTCCACTGCCCTAACCACTGGGCCATTGCGCCGCCCGGCTAAGTCAGGTAATGTCAAATAAAAACAAGTCCTTTTAGGCGGGCAGTATGTAACAGAATATGTTTTGTTTAACCCCAGCTCATCTCTGATCATGTTAGTTTTATAGCCAAAGACATGCCATCCTGTCTTTTCGTTTTCAAATACAATGAATCGAGGACCATACATTAACTAATGTGACCTTCCTTTCGTTTTTCACGGCAGTAGGTTGTTATGTGAAGAAGATTTGGCTGCTATTTTTAGCTGATCCAGCAATCAAGTAAAGGCTCATATCTTTCTGCAAAGAATATGGAAGAGTTATTATCTTTGGCTAGCGAATTCCCTAAAGGTTGTGCCTTCTCAAATGCAATAATGGTATTTGTTCAGTTTGAAAATATAATCTCTCCTAAGGTACAGCAGCAGCCTTGGTAGTGAAAGGAAACCTTACAACTTGATGCAAGAAGATTTCTATAGAAACAAAGAATGGATTGAAAATATTAGTAATAAAAATAAGAATAATGATGCTGAGGAACAGAGAAATGATGAGCACATTATTTACAATAATAACGGTGATACGATGGTGATAAGAATGACAACCGATGTTATGATGATGATGGTGATGATGGTAGTGGTATTGGTGGTGATGAATAAGAAATTTAAAATCTGTAAGACAGAAAAATAGACAGTATTAAGGGAAGAGCAAGAAAAAGGAGAGGAATTGACTGCTAATGAAAATGGATTACCAGTTTCAGAATGTTTAAGAGATATAAGAGGAAGAATATAAAGGGATTAAGGAAGTTGGAGATGCAATGAAGAAGATTATCACTAATAAGTGATACTAAAAAGGGGGACAAGTTTATATATATAGCAGTGAGTGAAGTTAATGATATTGTGAGAAATGATACAAGGATATAACAACTCTGATACTAATTATGTGTTAGATTGCACTGATGGAGTTATCACAGATGTAATGAGTGCTGATTCTACGAGAACATTGCGAAAACAACAGGGGAACCAGAGGAGCAGAAAGGCTAGAAATGAATTAACTCAAAAGCAATCCAAGTGCATTCCAACCAAAGAACTATTAAACATTGCATTCTCGTTCTTAGGAAAATTCTAACCAAGAGGGAAAACAGCCAAACTGAAATACGATTTTCATCTCAAGCAACTTTCACTCTTTACATATATACATACACATACATACACACACATACACACAAACATACTTACATACACAAAACACATTCATGCATACACATACACACACACAAACACATACATATATACATATACACACACATACATACATGCACAAACACATAAATACATACACACACATACGGAGACCCCCTTCGGTCATGAATGACCATGGGATTGCACCTAGAAAGTTCCCTTCCAAGGCTCAAGTCCGGGCAAGGTTGTTTATGGAAGACCAGCAGTTGCCCATGCATACCAGTCTCCCCTCTCCATGCCATCAATGTTATCCAAGGGAAAGGCAAAGGCCGATACAGCTTGGCACCTGTGACGTCGCAACTCATTTCTACAGATGAGTGAACTGGAGCAACGTGATCTAAGGTGTCTTGCTCAAGAACACAACACGCAGCCTGGTCCAGGATTCGAACTCACAACCTCAAAGTTATAAGATCGACACTCTAACCACTGAGCCATGTGCCTTCACTTACAAACATACACACATACATACATCCATACATACATATATGGAAACCATGGAGACACACTGTTGACAATTTCTCTTAGGATGAAACAGTGCAGTCCAGTATTCTCAATTTGCTTCACTCATGGGGCAGTTATCTACCCTGTCAGTATATATAAATGTGCTTCTATACTACTATAAGTGGTTTAACTCTTATTTCTAGCAATATATGTGCTTGTAGCAAATACAGTCACAATTAGTGATGACTAAATTTTGCCTATACAATTTATATTGCACCCAGTTGCCCAAATTAATTACACACACACACATATTTATATATATTACGTGTAGAAGGTTGGAAAGTAACACATGAGTTGATATGTATAAGAAAAACAGGACAAGGTGCAAAATGCTAAAATAATTTATATATATATATATATATTACATATATGTGTGTTGTGTGTGTGTATATATATATATATATATATATATATATATATATATATATATATATATATTACATATATGTGTGTTTTTGTGTCTGTATTTGCTCCCCCCAACATCGCTTGACAACCGATGCTGGTGTGTTTACGTCCCGTAACTTAGTGATTCAGCAAATGAGGCTGATAGAATAAGTACTAGGCTTACAAAGAATAAGTCCTGGGGTCGATTTGCTCGACTAAAGGTGGTGCTCCAGCATGGCCGCAGTCAAATGACTGAAACAAGTAAAAGAGATATATAAGAGAGAGAGAGAGAAGGGAATCTTGTTTGCCAGCTCTATAAATAGATGTGCTTTTATGCATCATGTATCCACATGAGAGATGTTCTCAAGGTGAATAATGCAGTAATTGGCGTTTTAACAAAACATCTTAAGATGGATATAAAGATTGTCCTTTGATAGTAATACTGCTTCTGTCACTATTACATATAAACATATATATATAAACAATATCAAACATATATTGCATGCATGTATGCGTGCATGTATGAGGGGTGCTGAAAAATTTCTGACTTTGGGTAAAAGAACATGCAGGAGGATCAGTTAATTATGGCTTTTTTCAAGGTATTCCATTCTCAGACCCACACACTTATTGCAGTGGTCCTTCGGTTTTTTTTAAGCCCTATAAAAGAACTCAGAATCTTGCTTCCTATTGATGTGGTCTCAGATTCAATCCTGCTGCACAGTATCTTGGGCAAGTATCTTCTACTTTTGCCCTGGGCCAATGAAAGCTTTGTGAGTGGATTTGGTTGACAAAAGCTAAACTGAAAGAAGTCCATTGCATATATGCATATGAATATATGTATATGTGTGTTTGTGTGTGTGTGTGTGTGTGTGTGTGTGTGTGTGCTTATGTGCACCTTCCTCTTGGCATCATGTGATGATTGTAAATGAGTATCGTTATAATACAAGTGAGGTTATTCCTTTCCAGTCTTCTATGTTCAGTAACAGGGAAATATTACCTTGATAGGAAACAGGTGAGGGTTGGTGACAGGAAAGGCATTTAACCACAGAAAATCTGCTTCAAAAAAGTGTCTGACCCATGCAAGCATGGAAAAATGGATGCTGGAATGAAGATGATTATCATTCATCATCAATTTACGTCTACTTTCTATGCTGGCATGGGTTAGATGGTTTAAATGAAATTGGTAAACTGGAGAACTACACCAGGTTCCAATTTGATTTGGCATGGTCTCTATGGCTGGATGCCCTTCCTAATTCCAACCACTCCAAGAGTGTAATGAGTGCCTTTTACGTGCCACCGACATGGGTACCAGGTATGTGTCATTGGTGTCAGCCATGACTACGATTTCACTTGGCTTGATGAGTCTTCTCAAGCATGACATATCACCAGAGGTTTCGGTCACTTGTCATTACCTCCACGAGGCCCAGCGTTCAAAGGGTGCTTTTTATGTGCCACCAGCATGGGTGCCAGTTATGTCACATGGGCATTAGCCATGACTACAATTTCACTTGGCTTGATGAATCTTCCCAAGCACAACATATCACGAAAAGCTTTGGTCACTTGTCATTGCCTCCATGATGATGATGATGATGACAATAACAACGATGATGATGATTACAATGATGATGATGATGATGATATAGATATATAAACAACCAACCACTCCTATGTTCTCTCATATAATACAGAACACAAATAGGTAATTATTACGTGTATTATGTAAAACGATGGTGTGGATGAATTTCTATATGGATTTTATAATAAAATTGAGTCAATCCAGGTAAGAACTGAAAATGGGCAGTAGGATACCATTTTGCCAAAATATTACAAATCTACCCACTACCACTTCCACCACCTTTGACAGTAAAAACAACAGCCATCGCTTCCAAGTGTGAATGACCAGGTAACATGTACCATGTTTCTGCTAGCTGTTGAGGCACCAATGTAGTTGCGAACAGACACTGACACCGTCTTAGCCCTCCTACTCTTAAAGTAGAACACTCAGGATGGGACAGCTGGAGAGAGAGAGAGAGAGAGAGAGAGAGAGAGAGAGAGAGAGAGAGAGAGAGAGAGAGAGAGAGAGAGAGACAGATAGAGACGAATATAAATTTATATATTATTTATTATTATTTATTATTATATATATATATATATATATATATATATATGCATAATAGAGTAAAAATACAAACAGACAGAACAACTGGTATCAGGTTAGATTATAACAATTATATCTTTGTACATGGTGATTGAGTTGTTATATGAGTATAGATCATAAGAAAGAAGGAAATGATAAAGTGTATAGGAAAAAGTATATACTTTTATATATATATATATATACAACAGGTTTCCACACAGTTTCCATCTACCAAATTCATTCACAGGGCATTAGCCAGCTTGGGGATATAGCAGAAGATACTTGTCCAAGGTGAACCTGAAGTCACTTGGTTGCAAAAAGAGGTTCTCACTCACACAGCCATGCATGTGTCTACAGATGCTTAAGATTAAAAAAATAATAATAAAAGTTAAAGGTGGAATCTATAAGAAAGGAAAACTAATTTAAAAATCAATTTAAAGTTGAAAAAAAAATATAGATTGTCCATTCCCTTTGCACAATGCAATTATGTTTGAAATGGGTTCATACAACATCTCTATTGGATAGATACGACAGTTTCTAACCTACTTAGCTGTCATAGAATATACCCTGACTAAAATCTGATAAAGATCATGTGAATTTGGCAAGGAAATGAAGATGGCAATGATCTTAATCCAATCAGATCACTTATATAATGACTATAATCAATCAGTTAAGAAAATAACTGAAAGGTGTAGCTAGAAATTGGTTGAAATGTAAAAGGAAATACAAATAAAAGATAATTTATTTTGAATCAGAGGAAACTGAAAAAAATTTAGAGATATATTCAATGGTGTAAAATATCAATTTGTGAAAATCTATTACAATTTCGGCAAAAATAGATCTTGCTAAAGAAATAATAAGAATAATCTTTTATTCTTTTATTCTTTAACATATTTTGGTCATTGGACTGCAATCATGTTAAGGTACCACATTGAAGTGTTTACTCAATCAAATTGAATCCAGTAGTAATTATCTTTTTAAGTCTGACAGTTATTCTATCAGCCTGTTAAGTTATAAGGACATAAACAAACCAACGTTGGTTATCAAGTAGTTGAAGGGCAAACAGCAACATCTACACATGTATAGAATCACAGAATGGACTAAACAGAACAGGAGGAGATACATGAGATGGAGAGTCACTGAAGAGGTCACATGACGTGTGACAAAATATTTCAGACAACGATACTAAAATAAGAGCAATAATAATAAAGCTGAAGTGAAGAACAAGTATATAGAACATGAGGTTGAATGGCATGACCACCCCCAAATATATGCATAGATATGTATATGAAATTGCTTCTATAACGTTTCTGTAAACTAAGCTCACTCACAAGACATCGGTCAGCCCAGAAAACATTTGTTCAATGTGTTGCACAGTGAAACAAAAGCACACAGTTGCAGAGTAAACTTCTTAACCACACAGCTATCCCTGCACCTATATGGGAAGGTCTTGTTCTCATATCATCTAAAACTGATTTTCTTCATGTGCTGTTTCATCTACAATTTAATCCCTGTGCAATACCTTCTGTTAGGGGTAGATTACAGATATTGACAGTAAACTGTAGGTTTTGAGACGTTTTTAAAAGAGGTAGTTACAACTGCTTTAGATCATTATAATTTTATTATATTATTATACTAGGCGCAGGAATGGTTGTGTGATAAGTAGCTTGCTTACCAACCACATGGTTCTGGGTTCAGTCCCACTGCATGGCACCTTGGGCAAGTGTCTTCTACTATAGCCTCAGGCCGACCAAAGCCTTGTGAGTAGATTTGGTAGACGGAAACTGAAAGAAGCCTATCATATATGTGTATATATATATATATATATATATATATATATATATATACCTGGGCTGAGGTGGTGAGGCAAGACCTTCGAACATTGGGCCTCACCGAGGCGATGCCTACTGACCGAGACCTTTGGAAATGTGCTGTGCGTGAGAAGACCCGGCAAGCCAAGTGAGATTGTTGCCAGGGCCCCTGGACTGGCTCTTGTGCGGGTGGCACATAAGATGTACCATCCTGAGCGTGACCATTGCCAGTACCGCCTGACTGGCCTGGTAGGGTTTTCGAGCGAGATCATTGCCAGTACCCCTGGACTGGCTCTTGTGCGGGTGGCACATAAAAGACACCATTTCGAACGTGGCCGTTTTCGTGCGGGTGACACGTAAAAGCACCCACTACACTCTCTGAGTGGTTGGCGTTAGGAAGGGCATCCAGCTGTAGAAACTCTGCCAAATTAGATTGGAGCCTGGTGTTGCCATCCGGTTTCACCAGTCCTCAGTCAAATCGTCCAACCCATGCTAGCATGGAAAGCGGACGTTAAACGATGATGATGGTGTGTATGTATGTATGTATGTATATATTTGTGTGTCTGCGTTTGTCCTCCCAGCATAGCTTGACAACCAATGCTGGTGTGTTTACGTCCCCGTAACTTAGTGGTTCGGCAACAGAGACCAATGGAATAAGTACTAGGCTTACAAAGAATAAGTCCTGGGGTCGATTTGCTCGACAAAAGGTGGTGCTCCAGCATGGCCGCAGTCAAATGACTGAAACAAATAAAAGAAAAGAACAAAAGAATATTATCATATATCTAATTAACTAAATTGCCAACTTTTGTTATTCCACACTGTAGGAGTGAGCTGTAATAACAGTTAGAACAGATCCTACAAAACACTGCTTGTCACAGCTGACTAGTTTGCAGAATGCATTTAGGATGTGAAGACAATTCGGAAGCTCATCAAGCAATGAAGTTTTGTGTTAAACAGGGCAAAAACTCGAGAGAAACTTATGGGATGCTCCAGATTAGCTTGTATAAGCCGAGCCTCTGTTTTTGTTGGCACAAGAGGCTAGGTAAAACAAGTCTACTGAAAAGCACAGAATGATCCCCTTTTTGACAGAAGGGCATCAAAACTACATCCACAGAGCTCCCTCTGACCAGACAGTCAACAAAGAGTACTTTGTGGAGGGTTTGAGGGAGTTCACGAGGAGATTTCATCACAAAATGCCAGAGATCCAGGACAATGCACCAGTCCACAATTCCATCCTAGTAACTTAATAAAGAAGGGTATCAAAACTGTCTCTCACCCCACCCCTACTGTCCAGACCTTGCTCCTTGTGATTTCTGGTTGTTCGCCAAGCTAAAAGAAAAGATGAAGGAGGCTGTGACACGGGTCCTGGACACTTTCACTTCACAGAGAACATCCAAGGGGGTCTTCATAACGTGGCTGCAGCACTACAACAAGTGCATTAAAGTCAGAAGATTCTACTTTGAAGGAAATTAGAGTCTTGCATTTCTTTGAAATTAATTATTTTCTCTCTTGAAAACGTCTGAAAACTTTTGGAATGCATCATGTATTTCCTGCCTACACTGCTGAGAGTTTGTCTCCTATTATTAACTTTCAATACAGAAGTTGATTTTTCAGAGATATGTTTTAATCCCTACACCTTATTTTCTTGTTTGAATTGCTTCAATAACATATTATAAATACTGATAAGAGAGTTCTCTACATAAAAAATACAAACTTGAAAAATCATTTCAATTGTATCAGCCATATTGTTCGTAGTATACGTCTTTCAATGCATCACTTCATCTTGCAATGCTATTGTATAGTGAAACTCAACACCTCATCACTGCTATACAATGATATTTAAACTTTTAACAAGAGAAGGAAGGATTATATTGCCAGCTTTCACAGTAAGCATTAACAACAACAATCATCATACTGCAGATATCATTTAATATCATAGCAACAACAACAACAACAGCAAAACTTGTGATAAAAATAAACTCCAAAGATATTAAGAGATTTATATAGAAAAGTTAATGACATGCAAATAAATATATAAGAAAAGAACTGAAGATATGACAGAAGACATATATAAAACTGTATTAAAGAGTGTATCACATACATACATATTCTGTGTGTGCGTGTGCATGTATGTGTGCATGTATGTATGTATATGTGTGTATATGTATATATACACATATAGCTTGTTATGCCATATGGATAGAGCCTGAGGATTGCATGAAAGCATTAGACATGTTACAAAATGCTGTCTAAGCTCTCTTCATCACATGAAACTACTGGTAGCTCATAAAAATATATACTGTATGTATTAAATGATATTTCTTTCTCACCAGATGGAGTACTTTTTTTGCTGATCTTACCATCACAGAACAGTTGTTGTTGTTTTTTCCTTCTCAAGCTATGCCTGGCTCATAAGGGCCAGTTTCCCGGTTTCATTGGCGTACAGGTTCCCCACCTGGATGGGACGCTGGTCCATCACAGGTGAGCTGCTAAATGCAAGTGGAAAGTGTGAGAGAAAGTTGTGGCAAAAGAGTCAGCAGAAGTCCACCGTTACCTTCTGCCGGAGCTGCATGGAGCTTAGGTGTTTCGCTCATAAACACACACATCGCTGGTCTGAGATTTGAACCCACTATCTCTCAACCGTGAGTCCACTGCTCTAACCATTAGGTCATGTACCTCCACTACACACACATATATATATATATAGAGGAGCACTCTGTTGGTTACGACGATGAGGGTCCCAGTTGATACGATCAATAGAACAGCTTGCTTGTGAAATTAACGTGCAAGTGGCTGAACAATCCACAGACATATGTACTGGGAAGACAGTTTTTGTATGTAGCAAATGCTCAGAGGCAATGAACATTGAAAATGTGAAGAAAACAGCCTCTGTCACATACAAGTAGTTGATAGCTTCCATTACCTAAGTGATCAAGTCAGTAGTGGGGGCAGTTGCTCTGAGAGTGTGGCTGCTAGAAGAAGGATAGCCTAGGCAAAGTTCAGAGAGCTCCTACCTCTGCTGGTGACAAAGGGCCTTTCGCTGAGAGTAAAAGGCAGACTGTATGATGCATGTGTGTGAACATCCATGCTACATGGCAGTGAAACATGAGCCATGACTGCTGAGGACATGTGTAAGTTTGCAAGGAATGAAGCTTGTACGTTCTGCTGGATGTGTAATGTCAGTGTGCATACACGACAGAGTGTAAGCACCCTAAGAGAAAAGTTGGACATAAGAAGCATCAAATGTGGTGTGCAAGAGAGACGACTGCGTTGGTATGGTCACATGTTGCACAGGGATGAGGACAACTGGGTGAAAAAGTATCACACCCTAGCAGTAGAGGAAACCTGTGGAAGAGGTAGACCCGAGAAGACTTGGGATAAGGTGGTGAAGCATGACCTTTGAACGTTGGCCCTCACTGTGGTGATGACAAGTGACTGTAACCTTTGGAGATATGCTGTGCTTGAGAAAAACCAGCAAACCAAGTGAATTCATAACCATGGCCTATACCAGTGCAGCATAACCAGCCCATTTAAGAGCACCCTTCAATCATTGGACAATAATCTGCACTTGCTAAGGCCTGTTGAGGCAAGTGAAGTCGTTGTTATGGCCGATGACAGTACTGTCTAATTGGCAACCATGCCAGTGGCACATAAAAAGCACCATTCAAACATGGTCATTGCCAGTGCCACCTAATGGCAGTGGCATTTAAAATGCACCATTCGAACATGGCTAATGCCAGTACCACCTGACTGGCCTTCATGTTGGTGGCATGTAAAAAACACCCACTACACTATTGGAGTGGTTGGTGTTAGGAAGGGCATCCAGGTGTAGAAACAGTGCCAGATCATATTGGAGCCTGGTGCAGCTCTCTGGCTCACCAACCCTCAGTCAAACCGTCCAACCCATGCCAGCATGGATAGTGGACGTTAAACAATGACGATGGTGCTGATGATGATATGTATGTATATATGGATACAAAACAGGCTTCTTTCAGATGCCTTCTGCCAAATCTACACACAAGGATTTTGTTTGTCCTGAGCTATAGTAGAAGGTGCCATGCAGTATGATTGAACCTGAGATCATGTAATTTGAAAGCAAGTTTCCTAACCACATAGCCATGCTTGCAAATTCAAGTAATAACTATTTACAAACAACCTGTAGGGAATATCTTGCCTATGGATTAAGGAAATATTTGTTCTGTCATGAGTGTCATGAGATTTTAATACAGATTAAAGACTAAGGATTATGTGTAATATCTTCTTCAGTTAATTAATTAACTCAAACTGTGATTCAAATGAACAACAACAACAATAACAAATATCTTGGATAACTAATAAATAATGTTTTTAGAGATTTATCATGGTTTGATGTTTCTTGTTTGATTAATAATAGCAATTGCTGCCTTTTGATTAGCGATTTTATATGATGGCATCAATAAAGGGCAAAGCATAAAGACCCCCTTCAGTCATGAATGACCATGGGATTGCATCCAGAAATTACCCTCCGAGACACAGCTCTGGGCGAGGTTTTTTTATGAAGACCAGCAATTGCTTATGCATACCAGCATCCCCTCTCCATACCAGTGATGTTATCTAAGGAAAGGCAAAGGCTGATACAGCTTGGCACCAGTGATGTCGCAACTCATTTCCAAGAATCGAACTTACTATCTCATGATTGTGAGCCCAACGCTCTGACCACTGAGCCATATGCCTTCACTAGCATCTGTGATAGAAGGAAGTACTGTCAACAAATGGTGTGTGAAGCTTCTTCGTCTTCAGCACTTTCGTCACTGGCTCTTGAATCATTGTGGCATATCTGTAGCAGCCAAGGTAATCTAGCATATCACAGTCGGCTAGTAACATACCCGTGGAGTTGACAATGTTCTTGTCTTGGATAGAGTGACCTGAATTTTGAAGGACCAGTTTCAAAAATTGCATAGGAGTTCCCAATGTTTTGGCCAGGTACAATATTAGCACTTTCCAGCAGTTGCAGTGGCAATGTTGCTAAGAATTTTCCCATAAATATTTGGCAATACTAAAATATCAAACTGTTGAGGATGAGAGAGCATCTGAATGCAAGCATTGTCAATAATCATATTACTGAATTCAATTTGGTGATATTCTTTTGTGATATTTTTACAACATTCTAGAAATAGTCTATCACCAAGTTTCATTATGTTTGCCATGTGAATAGCTATGGGTTTTTGTGTCTATGTTACACAGCAAAATCAAATGCATATTTCACAGTATTCGTAGATCATTTGCTGGTGATGGGTTTCATACTTTTAACAACCCTGTACACATCCGCATAATCTGAGTTGGCAATGATGTATGATAACATGTCCAGCCATGGGAAAATATTACCTTGCTTGGAAACAGGCAAGTGTTGGCAACAGGTCGGGCATCTGACAACAGAATATCAGCCTCAGCAAACTCCATCTGACTCATGCAAGCATGGAAAAAATGGATATTAACATGATGATAATAATAATGATGACCATCATCATCATTATCATTAATGGAGACATTTATATTTATATTTGTTTAATAAGTTAATTATCTCTGATGTGATAAACTAAAAATACAATCTTTCATCCAATAAATCTCACTGATTAAATGTAGGAATCATTACTACCAAGAAAGAAAACAGCAGAGAATTTAAACATTCATATTGAACAGCACCCAAGTTCAGCATTAGTGATTGATAGTAGTAATTACCTGATCAACACAAACATTTTCCACTGTGAAATTGAACCAGACTCGGAAGCGAGGATTGCAAGTGTCAGGTCGGATAAACAGATCATATTCGTACTCCGTTATGTAATCAACACGTCCAAGATTTCCTGGAGATGGAAGAGTTTGAAAGAAAAAGTATCTTGAGAAAAGTGTAAAAGTTAGAGAACAATAAAGTTGTTAGGAAATTATGGATTAGCATCATGTGATGGTATATCTAATAGTGTGTATTGTATAAAGCTGATATTGTGCATGTATGTGTGTTTATATAAGGAGATGCGATAGGGAACAATCATGTCAAGTTTGTTTTGCTTTATTTGTGTTTTTGCCTGATTAATGCTCTAAAATATTTCTAAAAAATGAAGAAGAAGAACAGAATAAATTCAATAGATTGATTTTGTTTTTCATGCCAAGTAGGAAAGATTAATCTTCTGTAAAAGCCAAAAAGTTTAATTTTACTTCTATTTAAATTCAAGTGGACTGAATTGTTGCTTATTTTTCGACACAGCAGAAAAGTTTATCCTTATTGTCATCATCATCATCCTCTTCCTCATTATTATGATTATTATGGTTATTAATATTATTATCATTATTATTATTACTATCATCATCATCATTATTATTGTCATCATCATCATTATTCATTTTGGCAAATATTCTTTCCTAAGTTTTCGTTTTTGGTTTTATTTTCATTTTATTATATATATATGTATATATATATATATATATATATATAAATATATATGATAATTATTTTCATAATAATTTATCATCTCTAGTTTATTAGCATCATCTTCTGGATAATATAAGAGATAGATAAAAATTGTGATGTAATGAGTTGAAAGTTAATTATATTAAAAGATATTAGCTTGATATATTTTCATGAAATTCAATAGATCACAACTCTCTCTCTCTCTCTCTCTCTTTCACTCTTCCTCTCTCTAATTAAAAGTAGCTTCAACAAAAATATCCAAAAGAAAGAAAGTAAACCTAACAAACATGCTAACATAATGTTGAAATAGTTCTGGTCATTATCAAAGTGCAATAGTGTACAGTTTCGGAGTGCACTGATATTAATTTTTCAGAGAGTTGCTTCATAACTGTAATTTGTGATTCAAAATCTTGAATAGAACTAATTTTCCTGTCACAGAATATGAAAACAGTTTACTGCAATGGAAGAAGGTGATGGCTTTTGTAAGTTTTGTTGTGTTTTTGTCCTTAAGTGAAAACTTCTCTATTTTGAGTAATTTAAGCTGTCAAAGAAAGATCATTAGAGCTAGCGCCATTCAAGACAAACTTCATCAATACACAACCAAAATGAAATAGATAAAACTGCAAGTTACACAATATTCTTTAAAATATGGTATTGAAATATTCCAAATATATGCTATTTTAATTACATATTAGTTCAATTTTTTTTGTGGTAGTAGCTTAACAGACTTTTTCAGTTAGTTTGTAATTAAGTACAACTATGCTACAATATTTGCCAACAACAGATTAACACCAGCAATCCCAGCATACTAATGTAGCTTATTTCAAACCCAGTAACCCATTCTTGAACATCAGTTAGTTGTGCGACACAAATTTTTTGACGAAAGTCTGAAATCACCAGAACATTTAGCAATAGCACCAATGCATGTATAATCCACTGCAACAAAATGCAATGCGTGCAGCCAGCTCTGTTTAAAAATAACATTAACACAATTTTTATACAACAAAATATTTGACAGAATGACGGTGCGTCATATTAACACTTTTCATGTTTCATTCATTGTGTGCAGGTAGAGAATCTTGAATGCTGATGGTTTGGGGAATATAAAAAATGATCTTTCAATACTTTTGATACTTTTTGAGGTTTATCACTGGTATGTATGTATGTATGTATAATACACACACACACACACACATATATATATATATATATATATATATATATACACACCACACAACTTGAAGTTTTGTGGGCTCATCAAATGATCCTGACTGCTCAGGCTCATAGATATCTACATACATGTATATCTGGTAAGAAGCTTGCTTCCCAACCACAGGTTCAGTCAGTCCCACTGTGTGGCACTTTGGGCAAGTTTCTTCTACTATAGCCTCAGGCCTACCAAAACCTTGTGAGTGGATTTGGAAGATGAAAACTGAAAGAAGCTATATATATATATATATGGGAAAAGTAAAAAGAAAAAAATATACATTGGATATAAAAAGTAACGATAAATGTATACAAATAGATGAACTGAGGTAGAATTAAGAGGTATAAAAGTCACTATTTTGAATTGTTGAAGAGATTCAAAGTCAAGCTGGTAAAGAGATTCAAAGTCATACCAGCTTTGAAAGCCACTGAACAGCTTTTGATGATAACAGTATGACTTTGAATCTCTTTAACAATTCAAAATAATGACCTTATACCTCTTAATTCAACCTCAGTTCATCTATTTGTATATATTTATTGTCACTTTTCATTAAAAAAGCCTTTATCTTTTTTTATATCCAATGTACATTCTTTTTTTTTTTACTTTTCTCATATTTATACCATGTGTAGTCTCTTTTCTCTTTGAAACCTATTTCTATTATATATATATGTATGTATGCATATATCTGTGTGTGTGTGCCTTTATGTCTATTTTTGTGCCCCCCTCCATCACCACTTGACAACTGGTGTTGGTGTGTTTATGTCCCTGTAACATTGCAGTTGGCAAAACAGACCGATAGAATAAGTACTAGGCTTACAAAGAATAAGTTCTGGGATCGATTTCTTCGACTAAAACCCTTCAAAGCAGCGCTCCAGTGTGGCCACAGTAAAAAGAATAAAAGAATGAAAGAATACAAATATAAATATGTGTGTGTGTGAAAGAGAGAATAATATATATATATACATGTATTCCGTTGGTTATGATGACAAGGGTTCCTGTTGATCCGATCAACAGAAAAGCCTGCACGTGAAATTAATGTGCAAGTGGCTGAGCACTCCACAGACACGTGTACCCTTAACGTAGTTCCCAGAGTATGACAAAGCTGCCCATTTGAAATACAGGTACAACAGAAACAAGAAGAAAGAGTGATAGAAAATTGTAGTGAAAAGGCACAGCACAGTTCACTACTACACCCCTGCCAGAGCCTCGTGGAGCTTTTGTTGTTTTTTTGCTCAATAAACACTCACAACGCCTGGTCTGGGAATTGAAACCATGATCCTACAACTGCGAGTCAACTGCCTTAACCACTGCCCTAATCATTGTGCCTCCACATACATACATATATATACATATGTAGTGGCCACAATATAAGGGTCAGTAAGAACAAGTGTGTTCAGACTAGATATTTTACACATATTTAGATATATCTAGTATCTATCTGTTGTGAAAAGTTCAAGTAAATGGAACAAGTATTTCGTAAGTTATGAGGAAATAAACAATCTTCCATATTGCAGCTGCCAAAAGTTAAATGTTACATTCACCTGCCTCGCAAAGCAAGAACAGATACAAGAAACATTGCCAGAGCTCAAGAAAATTTGTGTAGCAAGTGAGTTGTGAGACGGGTTTTAAAGTCAAGAATCCATTGCACTTTGAAGTGCTTTTCATAGGAAAAGTTACATTCCAAGAATAATTCATACTCTCAATGAAGATGATCCAGGCCAAAGAGAACGGTTTTGTGAGTGAAACTCAACAAGATGTGTAGAAGATGCACACTTTTCAACAAAGATTTTTTGGAGAGACAAGGCTAAATTTAAATTAATTGGCTTAATTAACCATCACCTGAGGGAGGATCAACAAGTAAATTGACAAGGAGTTAGAGTATGGTGTAACTGAACAATTCTTTTTTTGACAGTAGTGTAACTGGTTCCATTTACTTAAGCTTGCTGCAAAAGTCTGTTATGCAAAGCATCCAAGAGGATTTTGAAAATGTGGAGTTCTATTTGATGCAAGATGGAGCAACCCAACACTACTACAGAAATGTAAAGGCCAACTTGGATAAGATTTTGCCAAAAGGGTGAACTAGAGGAAGAGGTTCAGTAAAATATTCTCCATGTTTACAGGTACTCACACCATTTATGGGGATACATTAGAATGGGGAAATGATTTTACTCCCCAAATCAGTCACCCTTCAGGTCAAATCCCTAAGAAAATACCTAAAATCATTCAAGGAATAAACATAAACATGAGAAATAAAAATATATATAAAGAGATAAAATCTGTAAACTAATCCCTACATTAACGGTATTAATATAATTATTAAGAGTTACAATCTAAAAATATTGAAAAAGAGTATTATAGTAAGCAAGCTTAAAACATTATGGAATAAGTAGATAATAGTAAAAAAAATATGTTAGTGCATAAAGTTACTAAAAGATGGATGTCAATATTGTTTATAAAATAAAAATACGAAAACATGACTTATCTGCCAGCGGTTAACCAAAATGGCTGTGCTATAGAATTTATACTAAAAGGTCACGTGATAAATATGGCGTCTATTACACATAAGTATATGCGTATTATAATTACTAAAATAATAACGAAAATATCGAAAAAATAATCTACCTAAAATAAAAAGTTTCTTGAAAATTAAAAATACTAAAATATTTAAACTTGTAAATTAACGTAGAGTAATAACTATACACACAGGAAAATTCTATATTACGTAAATAATGCTATAAAAATTAATACTGAAAAGTCACGTGATAAACATGGCGTCCATTACCAGTGGTAAGTACATGTTATAATTACTAAAATAATAACGAAAATATCGAAAAAGAAAATCTACCTAAAATAAAAAGTTTATTGAAGATTAATAATACTAAAATACTTAAAACTCTCAGATTTACGCAGAATAACAACAATACCAAATACGAAAGTTATATATTACTTAAATAATGTTATGAAACATTGCAAAAGACTGCTCATATTATCGTTGAATACTTAAAGTAAAGGTAGTTATATGTTCCAATTTTGTATAATATTGTGATGATTAAAGTGTATTCTAAAGCTAATTTGATGTATTTTACGCTACTGATCATAACTATAAGTTGGTACCTAATCCTAGGTTTAAATAAATAAATTAGTTATTTAAACTTATTATATAAGTAATTTAATTTATGTCTGCATTTAATATTACGTTCATGGTGGGAGTAAATGAATTTTTTATTAGCTAATAATATCTGTTTAAATTCATTAGTACATAATAAGCAGAATTTATTCCCTATCCTATATGATTTAGCCTTGCAAACTATTTCCCATTTTAACTCGTATACTATTCTTTTCGATTTAAGTTCCCAAATGTATTTACTAAGGCCCGTAGAGTTAATTAAATTTCTGTTCTTAAAAGAATTCATTTGTTGGGTCACCCGGGATTTAATTTTATTGGAAGTCGATCCAATGTAAGTAGTATTTATGTTATCTTTACTATTACAGTTATTATCCGTCAAAATCTCTATACATTTATCTACTACGTCCTCAACGTTACACTATTAATAAATTTATATTTAGTCTCATCACTAAAATTACAATCAATTATATTTTGGACTCCAATGGAGGTATTAATTTATTATTGTAAAACTTATTCAATTTAAATTTATTAAAGGATGAAATAACATTGCCAACATTATTAGTGGTAGAGTAACCAACTCCAAAATTATTGCTAGAAAATGTGTCCTTATATTTCTTGTTGTCTTTAATAAATATCTTAATTAGATTTAAAATATTTTTAATAATGTTAGTTTTTACCTGTATCCCATAGGGAATTATTAGCCATATTTTCTTCTTCTTATTATTATTACTATGAGGTTTTTTGTTCATATTACTACCTATTTCTGGCTTTAGGTGATTCTGAATGCTGTGTTTATTATAATAGAAGGTGTATTCATCATTTAAGTTATCTTTTAAATTATAATTATATTTAGAATTGCTGAAAAATTTAATATTATGATTATATCCTGCCTTATGTTTATTGAATATCTCATCGTTGGAAAAAAGTACTGAAATTCTTTTCCCTATATTATTTACTAACGCTTTTTTAATAGAAGGTGGATGGTTACTCTTAGCGTTAATATATTTCAGGTTTTCGTTATTTTTATGGTAAGTTTGAGTTATACCTGTTATTAAGTTGAAATTTATATCAACGTTTTTGTAATTTTTTTTCATGTAACAGCACCCTAATTTGCACATACAATGTGCTATGTGCTCAGAGCTCGTAGATTGCTTGGAGAAACAAGACACATTATAAAATTCTACCCAACCAGGTGCCTCAGAGGCAAGAAACTATTAGTAGCACATATTTTAATACCATATCCATTAATATATATATATATATATATATAAATATATATATATATATATATATATATATATATATATATTTGCTATGGTGCTTGAACTGCTAACCTTAAAGAAAGCCTAAATTTATATCAGTACAGAGCACTGCAAATTCGGGTGAGCATGCAACATGAATAATTCACAATGTGAATAAACAAAACAAACAAGAAACAATATGGCTGGTTATCAATCATGTTAAAATACTCAACTAATCAACTAATTATTAACCCATTTGATATCAACCTGCCTGAAACCACCTCTGGCTCTGGAGTACAAATGTCTTGTTTTCAAAAGTTCTAAATTAAAATCTTCCACCAAACCTTAGTCACAATTTTATGTTCCTAACACTAGCCTAATGATAACTAAGTTATTTCACTAAATTCTTTGTTATATTTAAAATTAATTGAAAGAAACACAGAACATCTCAACAGAAATATGGTAACAAAAGGGTTAATCAAGTAATATTTTATCAACAGCTTATTAATGAAAAGTAACATGAAACTACAGGAATGGTAGAAAATGCAGTATTTTCTATTTTAAACTTCAGTCTTAAATTGAAATTGTGTCAGAGTTAGGATTGTGTTTCTTCTATAGCCAACAGATACCAGTAATATACTGATCTGTAAACGACCTTCATCACTAATAAAATAAATGACCTTGAGTCTAATGAAAATATTTACTGCAAAGAATGAAGTTCTCAAACGTTTGAAAGATTTATTAATTATGTTATAAATTCCAAGAGAAACTGACACCTTAGCTACCATTTTGGCTTTAATGTTGTAAAGTGCCACAGTTTTCAGAAGTTTTAGCAAAGTTCAACTTAACAGAAGTCAAACAAAAAATTTCATATACACACACAGATGCGCGATCACATTTTTTAAAATTATTCTTTGAAAGGTTTTATATCAATAGTTATTCTCATTAAATTTGAAATTTATTAATACTTCAAGAGAATTCACAAGGTGGTAATGAGGGATGGGGGAAGGAAGGTGAGAGGAGAGACAAAATGGACTTGGAAGAAACAATGCTTTTGATATTTCTTTAAGAAACTAGATATCTGATTATTTTTTAATATTTTTTATGACTACATATTATTTCAGGAACTAACGCCTGATTTCACTGCTCAATCAAAATAGTTTTCTGTACTTTAGGTGATGAGAAGAATATGGCATGAAAATCATAAAAGGAATGATTATTGATATAAATGACCATAAAGCCAATAGACGTTGACAAAGATATTTCAACAGTTAAAGAAAGAGTGAGAGGAGTATATATTTTGGAAATGATGTACAAAAGACACAGAAATGATCATTGATTTTTATGGAGGGTACATGGCAGTTTACTGCTTTTCTTTTATTTTTATATAGGACAAAAATATTCTTGCTGAAAGATCGATAATGTTTTGAAATGTACTGGAATGACCAATTCAAAGAAAGAAAAATGCAGAAGACTGATATAAAGAGATGGAGATAAAAAAAAAGAAAAGAAAAGAAAGAGGAGAAATGGAAAAAGATGTAAAGCTCTTTGAAGATGACAAGAAAGACACCTGTCAAATATGAGACAACTAATATTAACTGTTCAACTTTAAAATATCAGTGAAAATAATCAAATATTCATATGGGAATTTTGTGAGAGTTGTGTTGTGTGTAAAGACTATTGTGGACTCAAATATTATATGTATGTGTGTGTGTCAATAAATATGTAAAGATGAAGTTATAGAAGCACGTTATGCTCATATATAATATAGATATGTTATGTTCATACATAATATAGACATATACAAATGCATATGTCTGTTGCCATATGGATTATTGCCATGCACAGATCTACTTTTAAGTGTACAGTATGCTGCAACATGGATGTTGTGAAAGTAGGCTTATGAATAGGTCAAGGAGATTTAAATATGGTTGACTGCCTACAAGAAGCAAAATGAATGCAATGTTCCATAGGTTTTTGGTTCAAAACCAATTTCAATTGTGAATATCTCTGGGAAGGACATAAACTCCACAACAGTACTTTGGTTGTTGTTTTTTTTAATATTATTTGGTTCGGTTAGGAGTGGGGGATGTTGTCAAGCATGACCACAGCCATAATGTCTGTTATGATCTTAAGAACCAAAAGAACCTAACAGATATTTTGAAAATTTTATCTGTAGCAGAATAGCCGAAATATGTTAAACTTATCTAAAACTTAGCATGTATCTGATGTCTAAATTCTAATGAATTCAAAATATAAAACATGGTCGTGTGTGTGTGTGTGTGTGTGTGTGTGTGCTAATGCACTCATACTTAGTTAAATGAATAGATAAACATATCTGAAGTATATATTCATTTTGACTGCACCCTTATATATATATATATATATATATATATATATATATATATATATATATATATATATATGTGTGTGTGTGTGTGTGTGTGTGTATAGATATATATGTGTGTGTGTTTGTATATATATATATATATATATATATATATATATACACACACATATGTGTATATATATATATATATATATGTACATATGTAAATAATATGTATATATGTGCATGTCTGTGTATGTATGTGTATATATATATATATATATATATATAGCTTTGTTGGTATATATGTATATTTGTCCAGTAATATGCATGTTTGGGAGATAAAGAATGTATATGCATGCACATGAAACCTTCACACAAAGCTGTAGTTTACAGTTGCAATTTAACAAACTATTCAATATTCATCCCTGTACAACAACCAGAAACAATACATTTCCAATATTTGTGGCACTGATGTTCCATTATTACAGATAAGAGTCTTTGATGTTTGAAATTCTAATTCATTTAAAATTTATCTTCAAATGCGTTTACTCAGCAGAATCTCAGTGAAATTTGTGAGGTGATCTATAAAGTTGGTGGTAAGAGAGTACGCTGATATTTTACATTTTTGTTTGGTTACAGATGAGATTGTTAAACTGAATACATTGGCAGAGATTAGAAAATATATAAAGTTGTCTGTCATAGGATGTTGTGTTTACTGGAGACAGTAGGAAAGAGATGAGCAGAAGGACGATGACATGAGTGGGAGGAAAGAACCAGGACATGGGTAGGAGGAAAGAGACTGATAGGAGGAGGAGGATAAAAGGTGACAATGACCAGAACACGGATCAATCAAAAAGACAACAGGAGTAGGAGTAAGGATGGTAATGAAATGAGTTGAAGGAAAAAGAGACAAGAATGGTAGGAGTAGGAGAAAAAATGTCAGTGATAGGAATAGGAAAAAAGCAACCATGATAGGAGGAGGAGAAGAAAAGGTAACAGGAGTAGGAGAAAAAAAGTAGTGATGACTGGGATTGGGGAAGGAAAAATAGCAGGAGTAGGAGGAGAAAGACATGATCAAGAAGAGGCAGAGAAGAAAGATAAGAATGACAAGTGGAGGAGGAGGAGAAAACCAGGAAGAAGGGTAGAAATAGGAGGGAAAAGATTGAACACGAGAAAAGAAGAATTTGGAAGAAGACGATAATGATGATAATTGTGTTTATAATAATATCCACTGTTAGAATTTAAGTGATTAATTACTTCTCTTGATGAAGTATAGCTTAATTATTTCTGGAGAAACAAGAAACATAAATGAATGAACCAAAGAACATCACCACAGCATTGTTTGTTGATGTGACTGGATAGATTCATTGCCCTTCATACAGACACATGAATCTGATACCTGTAATTAATCATTCTCTTACCATTTTTGCACTTATCTTTTGTTTGTGTTCTTACTTAAAAACCACTTATCTGTTGCAAAGCAAATATGCCAAGTGACTTCATTTTAATTAACTTATTTTATATGTCATGCTTCAATAACAAGTCAATTTGAACCTGTAATTAAGAACCTGGAATTCATATAGTGTAGGGCAGTGAGCTGGCAGAATTGTTAGCATGCCAGACAAAATGCTTAATAGTATTTCATCCATCTTTACACTCTGAGTTCAAATTCCTTTTCTACTCCAGGCACAAGGCCCCAAATTTTTTTGTGGGGAGGAGGCCAGTCAATTAGATCGACCCCAGTATGCCCAGAGATGGGCAAAATGCTGCTAAGCATTTTCCAGGCATGCTAACGATTCTGCCAGCTTCCCACCTTATTTTGAATTGTAACTATTGAGCAACAATATTGTTGGTTTTCAAAAGACCAATTATTGCATCACTGTATTCCTGGCAATGAGAGTGACAAGGAAATGTCTCTAACCATGGAGCAGAACAAATATTATTTTCTACTCTAGGTACAAGGCCCGAAATTTTTGGGGAGGAGGCCAGTCTATTAGATCGACCCCAGTATGCAACTGGTACTTAATTTATTGACCCCAAAAGGATGAAAGGTAAAGCTGACCTCAGTGGCATTGGAGCTCAGAACATAAAGACTGATGAAATACCGGCATGCTAACATTTCTTATTTCTTTATTGCCCACAAGGGGCTAAACATAGAGGGGACAGATAAAGGGATTAAGTCGATTACATCAACCCCAGTGCATAACTGGTACTTAATTTATCGACTCCAAAAGGATGAAAGGCAAAGTCGACCTTGGCGGAATTTGAACTCAGAACGTAATGGCAGATGAAATACCGCTAAGCATTTCGCCCGGCATGCTAACATTTCTGCCAGCTATCTGTTGATATGGCATGCACAGAAAAGATATTTCAGCTAGAAAAAGACCAATATGATATATTGGTCAAGGCAAGTTGCACATTTCAGATGGATGGATGGGGATATCCTAATGATATCTTATAGTTTAGTGCTAAAGTATAAGTAATCCATAGTCTAAAGAGGGAAACAGAAAATAGTTCATCATAGATTGGCTGATATATGTGAGAGAAAGGCTAAAGTTAAGAGCAATGAACAAATCTTAGCTGTTGCATGGTTGGAGTGATGCATCCAGTTTGTTATGATGGTTGTATAGATGATAGAGAGGAAAAACATGTTACAGAAGAAACTAGAATTCCTTGATTACATCAATGCTGCTCAATACCTCTGAAGGAAGCCATATTGATGGAAAGTACTAAATCAGTGAGATCACTAGTTGACAACTGAAGAAGGGATTGTCAAACAATGCAAGCTTTATGGAAAATATAAATGTAATGATCTTTTTAGCATAATTTGGCAAAGCTCAAAACCCATAAGACAACAGTCAGTCAAAACCATAATGCCCTTCCACACCTGTCTCCAGGTTTCTCTGTAAGTAATTACATTGAACTTTTTGGTACTCAGTACTTTCTTCCATTGCTCAATCTTACCATTGTCCAGAAATATTTAACCATTACATGGATTTATAAATCAATAATGTCAGAAATATATATACTGTTTACATCAGTGGTTCCCAAACTTTTTCAGACTGCCACCCACTTGGCATCCAAGCCTCATTCCTAGCACACCCCTCTTCCTGCCCCCACTAAC
>NC_142937.1:34587767-34592767 GCF_046866305.1 Octopus bimaculoides
TTCATTTTGAAATTAGCCAGCTAAGAGGAGATAACCTACTGACATGTTAAACCTAAAGATCACAAGAAGAAATTGAAGAATTATTCAAATCTCTTTTTTTCACAGAAAGTCTTCAGTTTAATCTCTTATTTTAATTAGTATAATTGTTTTATTTATTTTTCATAAACTGATCACATTTATAGATAATCTTACATTTGTTACATATATCTATTTTCTATTTCATAAATTCAATTCCATAAAAGTAAAAAAAAAGAAAATTAAAAAAGAAATCTGAAATGAAAGAAACTTAATTAATAACAAGAGAAATGTAAACAGAACAGACTGTGTGCAATAATGTGTTTTTAGCTGATATTTAATTTGAAAATATTCTTGGAGATACATGACTGCAGTGAAAAAAAAATCATATTTCCTTTTAACAAAAATTTCAAAAAATATTTCTAATTTTCATCACAGTTTGAAGGAAATGAAACACTCCTGTTTAATTTGAGCACTATGACGATATGTTTATACAGACTTAGAGTTGAAAACAAACTAAAATAGTCATATTTGTACTTTAATTTTCGTGTTTTAACTTGAGGTTAAAATCTATAATGATACAGTTGACTTTCTTGGATAAAGGTAAGACTACTGCTTCAGCTGGATGAGTTAGATGTTAGGATACAATTTGTATCCTGTTATTGCTGTTATGTTGTATCTAGTAAATGAGCCACAGATATGTCCTTGTGGTTTAGCAGTTCAGGTAGTACTTGGTCTCATTCCATTGTACTTCATTTTTGTTGAATCTCTTCTACAAGAGATCCAGGTTGACTAATATATTCTTTTCTTCTCTAGGCACAAGGCCCAAAATTTTGGGGGAGGTGGGGCACCAAGTCAATTAGATCGATCTCAGTATGCAACTGATACTTAATTTACTGACCTCGAAAGGATGAAAGGCAAAGTTGACCTGGGCGGAATTTGAACTCAAAACGTAAAGACAGACGAAATACCACTACGCATTTTGCCTGGCGTCTCTTATTTCTTTATTGCCCACGAGGGGCTAAACATAGAGGGGACAAACAAGGACAGACAAAGGGATTAAGTTGATTACATCGACCCCAGTGCATAACTGGTACTTAATTTATCGACACCGAAAGGATGAAATGCAAAGTCGACCTCAGCAGAATTTGAACTCAGAAAATAACGGCAGACGAAATACAGCTGAGCATTTCGTCCGGCATACTAACGATTGTGCCAGCTCCCTGTCTTGGTTAACTAATATATTATGAGGGAAATTTGCAAGTTGGAAACTCTGCATCACATATTTTTGTGTATGTATTTATAAACATTTATCTTTCATCTGTTTCATTTGTTAGATTGTGGCCATGCTGGAGAATTACCTCAAAAGGTTTTAGTTAAACAAATTGACCCCTGGATTTATTTTTTGGGCCTAGAACTTATTCTATCAGTCACTTTTGTTGAACTGCTATTGTCAAGCAACAGTGAGGGACAAACACAGACACAAAGACGCACACACACGACACACACACACACACACACAATGACCTTCTTTCAGTTTCCATCTACCAAATCCACTTACAAAGCTTTGGCTAAATCAAGGTGTTATGTTTAATAGAAAGAAATCATATCTTTCCTATTTAGAGACTATACCAATCTTGCAATGGAGTGACAAGTTACTAAACAACTGAAGCATGGAATTTAAGGACAAATAACTGGGTAAACAGGAAAATTGCAGTAAAGCTGCATGATAGTGGTGTCAGAAGTGGTATGCATGGCATCATATAATTTATTTTATTCGTCTTTTTCATTTTATTTCGACATCCATATTGTGATTTTTATTCTTCTCTTCTGTTTTATGAATCCAGTGTGCACATGCATGTTGTGTGTACATACTTCTCTTTCCAGTTCCAACTCAAAACTGTTTACAGATCACAACCATCTCACAAACCTGCGTTCATGAGGAGCGCTTCGTGCTCTGATGGTTGTGAAAAGAAATGCTTCAGCTCTTGAATAATATGAATACAGAATGGAAAGCTAATGATGTAGATATTGTTAAGTGTCTAATTTAGCACAAAGCCATTTCCAATAAAAACTGGTAAGTTTCAGGTTATTACCATATTTGTCTCTAGTAGAAGTATAATTGTTTTGTTTTATTCTCAATACCTTAAAGTTAATCTTATTGAACAATAAGTTTGACATTCTACCATGAAATTCTTTAGCAAAGATTCACAGATTTGTCTGTTTTAGGCAACTTACCATCATTCAGATTACTATCATTTTGTGTTCTTTAAATTCACTAAATTACTCATATCAACACTATCACCAGCTTAACAGGGCAACTTTTAATTAACAGGATTAGATCTTATGGCTGAAAGTTTCTTTTCTTGTAGTTATCAAAGCCTGATGCTTCTAGTCAACTTAAATGGTTTTTTCTTACCTTTATTGATGGATAAATAGATTATTAATATCAAATATCAATCAGCTGAATTTTGATAATGGAATAAGAACATTTTTTTCAAAATATAAACAAAGAGAAAAGGAAAGAATGAAAAACAGAAACTATATACAGCAAATAGTTTAAAACAATTCACAGCAGTCTTTCTTGTTCTAATATAAAACAACAAAGGATGTCATTATTAAATGGCCATCTCCAATTCTGTTCAAATTGTCATTAACTTTATTATTATTATTATTATTATTATTATTGTTGTTGTTATATATGGGAAATATGTCTTTAGTTGGAAGTGGAGTAGCAATGGGGTAGTCTACTATGTAAATGAAGAGAAGTGTTTGAATATTGACTGACTATTATAAATCAGGTATTGAAACAATTAAAGTGACATATTGGCAGAGCTGTTAAGGGCATCAAACAGACTACCTCACATTTGTTCTAGCTCTCTGAACTCTGATTTCAAATCCGCTCAAGGTCAGTTTTCTGTTTCATCCTTTTGGGGTCAATGAAATTCACAGAATTTTAAGTGGAACATTAACAGCATCAATCAGTCTTGGAGGGTCTGCACACCCACTCCAACAGTTGCAAACGATGACGAAGCTAGCAGTTGACTTGCTTCAGTTAAAACAGTCATATACCTATATCTAACATTATTATAGACTCATCTATAATTAACTTTCATTTGTTCCGAATTATTAGATTGGTATCATTATCATCATGCTCAGTATCAATGAAGCCTACAGTATAATGTATTGTCAAAATAGGTGCAGCACTAGTCAACATACCCTGCAGTACTTAGCTGCATTGTTTTATATTGTATTTTCAAATTCCCTTGCAGTCAACTTAAATCTTCCATCTGTTGATAAAATAATTGGTAATCAGACAACAGATTTAATTTAATCAACAGTTCTACTCTTATAGAATGTACAGCCTTGTTAGAAATCAAATTTGAAAGTAGTAGAGGGATGGATTTAATGCAGTATTCACTTACATCACCCAATGTCTTGAGTTCAAATCCCAGTCAACTCAGCCTTTCATCATTGGACGTGTAATAAAACAATTAACAATCAAGTGTTAGGGAGGATTTAAATCAATTGTTCCTTCAAAAGCAAGTTTCAAAAACAAATTATGATTATAGCCCATTCTATGATGTCTGACAATATCATTGATATCTTGGTTCCACCTTGCTTCCATCTTCTCATGATTTAATATCTAGCCTCAAATGCAGCAACATAAAAATTTAATTATGTAGGGTGTGGCTTTATATTGAAAATGGCATGGTTGTATGAGAATAAAAGAGTTGAAATATAGTAAAAAAATTAATTACTTTATATTGGAATAGTTGGAGGGAAATATTGTATTTCATTTATTTTTTCTTACCTAAGATGGAACAAAGTAGTAAAGGCTGATTTTAGGACCTTAAACTGCATGTACAAGATGACAAAAGACCAAGATGACTGAGGATATGCAGTTCCTGAGAAATCCTGCCTAACCTCAAAGAAACTGAGATTCTTTGAGGATATGCAGTTCCTGAGAAATCCTGCCTAACCTCAAAGAAACTGAGATTCTGGAAGCAAAATGTACAATTTCCCCTTCTACCCAATTTCATCCTTAAGTCATTCCCACCACCTATCATCTCTTTAACTGCACTATTTTGCAGCTGTTATCAAATATGAGTAGAACACAGAACTGTATACTTCATTTTTTCCCCTTGATACTTCCACCTGTCCCTTTTAGCACTCAGAACCATTTCACTGTTACCCATCTTCCGTTCTCAATACACTCCTCTCCACCCACATTTTACATTGATCACCCTCCTGAGCCACCAAATTATCTCTCTTCCACCACCATACATCTCCCTACACCACTTACTATGTCTTCTCCCCATACACTCACAACCTACACACCAACATGTCATCTTTCCTTCACTCTTTCATCCATCCTCTCTCTTTCTTCCCTTGTCAACTGTATCAGCATTATTATTACTATTCTGGTGCTCTTTGCCACCTCTTTTCTGCACTGTCTATCATCTCTCTCCTACCTTCCTGCAACTCACGTATCATTATTCAACCTTCACCCACCTTAAGTCTACCCAGTTTCTACAGACATCACCAACTTTTTCCTCTTTTCTACACACCCTACTTATCATTCTTGAACAGGTGTTGCTGTGTGGTAAGAGGCTTGTTTTCCAATCAAATGGTTCCAAGTTCAGTCCCACTGCAAGGCACCTTGGGCAAGTGTCTTTTACTATAGCCTTAGATCAACCAAAGTCTTGTGAGAGGATTTGGTAGACAGAAAGTGAAAGAAAACCATCAAATATATATATATATATCTATAAAGCTTGAAACGACTATAAAGCTTGAAACATGTGTACTGCGGAATCCTTTGTGTTTTGCTTTTGTTTTTACGTTTTTAATTTATATACATATATATATATATATATATATATATATATATATATATATATATATATATATATATATATGTGCGTGTGTGTGTGTGTGTGTGTGTATCTTTGTTCCCCTTCATTGCTTGACAACTGATGTTCGCG
>NC_142937.1:34597767-34610267 GCF_046866305.1 Octopus bimaculoides
GACAAGACTATATATTCAATTTTCTAATACTTCTGCCTACAAAGAAGCCAAAATTTACAGATAATTACATTGTCGAAATCTTTTCTTACATTTCAACTTTTGTTTTTAAGATTCATTTCATAATAAAACAGTTTTCTAAACATAAAATTTTAATCATCTCTAGAGTCCCTATATAACATCTCAATATAATGGTCTATCTTAATATCAATCTAAGAAATTTAATCAACTAAAAACTGAGTTGTATTTATTCTCAATAGTTTCAAATATTCAAGTGTCTATTCTCTAAAAGGAAAAATCTGTTATTCATAATATTTTCCTTCAAAACATTCTGCTTTAAAAATTGTCAAGTAAAACAAAATATTATAAGTATTCTATCTTGAAATTATTGAATTATTTACAACAATATATTAATTTGTACCTTAAGCTATTTAAATATTAACAAGCCTCAAGCAATCTCAGTAAGCAATGTCATTGTTAAGTATAACATAATTATATGCATTCAACTTGGTTAATCATCTTTAAAATTAAAAGACACTTTCTGATATAAATTAATGCTTCAGAAATTTATAAACTTCAATATTTTATGTCCTGTATTAGTGTGAATTGAGTGCTTCATTTCTCAAAGCATTCACCTGAAGATTCAGATTTTAACAATTAGTGCTGAGTCAACAGTTCAAATTTGTAGCTCTGCAATTGCTTGGAAAATTATCTGCTCATGCAGAGAAAACCATCTCTATTTCTTGAACAATGCATGCCAATTCTCTTGCCAATGAAGCTGAAATATCATGTTGCCCATGCACAGCTTTTGTCAATCTCAAATTCTAACAATAATTACGTGAAGATAACAGAAAATTTACATTAAATTTTGTAAATACTTTTCAAAAATAATTCCTAAATTTGACGAGAAAGAGATAATCAGAGGCTTCCAGCTTAAAGCCTTAATCACATCAGCAAATCAGTTGGCTTCCCGCTAGATTTATTATAGTTCTGCTTAATGGAAACATCATTCAGACTTATTTATTTATTTATTTATTTAGGCACAAACTGAGACAGAATTTAGATGGAATATGTCAGTCAGAAGTTATAGGTTACCCAAAGAATATAAACACACAAATCAAACAATACTTTTATGGGTTCTACATGTTGTTTAATTGGAGTTACGGCATATCTGAATGTAATGAAATGTGACTTTAATATAAAGTAACCAATGATGACACTGTGTTTTAACTCAATACTTTCCAGATAAATTCTTGACAATAACCAACAGTAATCCCTGAAAGTAATCTTCAAGAGTATTACAAATTTAACACATCTACCATACCTCTACCAATAGAATCAGAATGTGTTGATATTTTCTGGGAAATTTGGAATTCAGCTTCAAACTGTTTTTCACAAGCCATACTAACTCGATGAAATGGTGATAATGAAAAGGATGATGATAATAATAATGATGATGATGACAATGACGGTTGTGGTGTTGATGACGATGATGGTTGCGAAAATGTTTCTAATTCATGAATGCTTCTCCAGGCTGTTTTGGAAGCACTGACGTATAGAATTCATATCAAAAGTCTTTGTTATATTCATTGATATAATTAAATTATTATACTTTATACATATATGAATTACAAGAATCAGTTATTCATAATATTCTCCATAATTCCCTTTGATGACCTAACTCTCTGTACGCAGTCCTAATTCATAACATAATCCATCGAGTTACTTTGATTCAGGCAAACGATCTACCTCTCGCATCACATGAAATCAATACAAGAGTTTCCTGTCCAATAAACAGCATCAGATAACCAAGCTTCAAGCTGAACAGTGTGAATTTTAAACATACCTATTTATTCCTCTCAAAATTAGAAATCTTATACCATAGCTTTCCACAAAAAGACATTTTTTTTTTTTACATTTTCCTTGTTTCAATCATTGGACTGTGTGTGGCCATACTGGGACACTGCCCTGAAGATTTTAATCAAACAAAGTACCACTAGTACTTATTTTAAAGTCTGATACTCTATTGATCACTTTTACTGAACTGCTAAGTTACAGGGCTGTAAAATAATAAACACTAGTTGTCAAGCAGTGGGGAATGGGACAAACACACGCACACACGCACACACACGACAGGCTTCCACACAGACTCCATCAACCAAATGAGATGAACACAAACACATACACACACGCACATGACAGGCATCAGCACAGTCTCCATCTACCAAATTCACTCACAATCATTGGTGAGCTCAGAGCTATAGAAAATTCCTACCCAAGGTCCACACAAGGAACTAAACCAGAAATCATGTGATTCTAAGTGAGATTCTTAACTACACAGCCATACCTAACTGTATAATAAAAAAAAATTACTGATATCTTACGAGAAAAAGTCAAATCTAATATAAAATAAAACCCAGGGATTATACCTGAAATTATGCATAGTAAACATATGTTGTGAAAAGATTTACAAGGCGCAGGAGTGGCTGTGTGCTAAGTAGCTTGCTTACCAACCACATGGTTCCAGGTTCAGTCCCACTGCGTGGTACCTTGGGCAAGTGTCTTCTGCTATAGCCTCGGGCTGACCAAAGCCTTGTGAGTGGATTTGGTAGACGGAAACTGAAAGAAGCCTGTCGTATATATCTATATATATATGTATGTATGTGTGTATATGTTTGTGTGTCTGTGTTTGTCCCCGCCCCCCCCAGCATCACTTGACAACCGATGGTCGTGTGTTTACGTCCCCGTAACTTAGCGGTTTGGCAAAAGAGACTGATAGAATAAGTACTGGGCTTCCAAACAAGTCCTGGGGTCGATTTACTCAACTAAAAGGCGGTGCTCCAGCATAGCAGCAGTCAAATGACTGAAACAAGAGAAAAAAAAAGAGAGCAAGCTGACAGAAAACGAAAAATATTGAGATGAACTAATATTATCACAATCATATAAGAAAAGACAAGACCTCTGCTTTTAATTATTTTGCATTCAACATAATTTTATATCTGTTTTATTTGCTAGCAAAAACAAAATGTCTGTTTTTATTTTGAGTTACACTGCCTCTCCAAGATGGGGCTGAGACTTCTTGTTCATATCTTCTATTTTTGATCTATTTTCTATGGTTGGATTTCCTTTCTGACACTGACCACTTTACAGAAAGCGCTGTCAATCTCGAAATGTTGAGCCTTATGAGGAAGGCTGATCTCAAAATCTTGAGCCTTATGAGGAAGGCTGATCACAAAATGCCGAGCCTTATGATGAAGGCCGATCTCAAAATGTTGAGCCTTATTATGAAGGCCAATCTCAAAATGTTGAGCCTTATCATGAAGGCTGATCTCAAAATGTTGAGCCTTATCATGAAGGCCAATCTCATAATGCTGAGCCTTATGAAAGAGATGACAGAGGATCAAGATATGTGGTACATTACTATACTCAAGAAGACCTGCCTACCACAACAGAAATGATGTCCTAAAACCAAGGGGCCACATGAAAAATGCTAGTGTTGATGCTACATGAAAAGCACCAGAGCTTATGCCATATAAAAAGCACTGGTAATTGCACCATGTAAAAAGTACCTAGGACACTCTGCTAAGTGGTTAGCATTAAGAAGGGAATCCAGCTGTAGACAGGAAACCAAAGCAGATTGTGGAACCTGAAGCCATCTAACCCATGCCAGGTTGGAAAACAGATGATGATGATGATGATGATGACTGCATATGGTTTATGATGACACCAGCACTAGACAGCTTGTATAGTCCTTAGTGTCCTCTTTATTCTACATTGTCTCCATTTACTCAAAGCAACATGACCCAAGAGAGTGAACAGAAAAGAATGGTGAAGGTACATGAACCAGGGAGAGAGGGTAATAGAAAAGAGAGAGAGGGAGGTCAATATAACAGGTGTAAGAGGGTGGTAGAAGAGAGGGTAGTGGAAAAGAGACAGTAACAGACAGCTAGGTGTTGACTGCTGACAAGTATAGTGAATAAAAAACAGTGTGAGTGGTGTGATGGAGTGAAGAGAGATTGACAGAAAAAAGGTAGGTTGATAGAAGAGAAAGGAATGAAAAAGTGATTGGAAAGAAACAGAGAGGTATAGGGGGAATGAAGTAAGGAGAGATTAATGTGAGTGAGAGAACCATAATGATTTGTGATGGTAAGAAAGAAAGAGTGATGTTAAGAGAGTGGTAGGTGTCAATATGAGTGACAAGGAGAGAGGAATAGTGGGAGAATGCTGGGTAACAATGGTATCTGATTTTGGTACAAAGCTAGCAGTTATAAGGAGAGAGGGCTAGTTAATACCATTGCCCCAAGTTCAAGACTGGTACTTCATTTTATCAAGCTCATAAAGATGACAGGTAAAGACGATGTAGGAAGGATTTGAACTCAAAACATACAGTATTACAAAAAATACTACAAATTCTGCCAGCTCACCACTCCAGCTACAAATGAAGGAAGTTGATTATAAGACTGAACATAGACAGGTCAAATATCATCTCTCATTAGACAAGCAACATGATTGCAATGAATATAAATGGATTCAAATCTCATGATCACAATTATTTAAGGTCCATTTTGCCACACATGTATAGGTGGAAAGATATTCTTTAGCATCACATCTCACCACTTTTCATAATTCTTTGTCTTGTTGTTCAAGAAGTTCAGTTTGTTGAGACTTATGTTCCCTTCTTCATGCTATTTCTTGTTAGATTTCTCATTTGCACTGTTTCCAACCACTTGGAGCACTCAGCACATTTTATACCATTGACATGTACCAGCAGTCTTTTTTTTTTCCATACTATATCTTATTCGTCTTATATCCAGCTTTTCTCTCAATTCATTTGTGTTCTACCATCCATAAACACCCAGGAGATGTGTAACGGTAATGCACATGTCTTTTGACCATAATGCATTGCATTTGTATGCAGGCATCATACAACCTGTCTTTTACTCTGAGAGAGATATACCTCTTTACCAGCAGAGTTAATAGCTCTCTGAACATTTTATATCCACTTTTTACTCTAACTATACTCTTTTGGAATATCCACATCCATTGCTAATTAGATTACTTAGGTAAGCATATAGAAATGTACTTCTTGTGTATTCTTATTATTTACTGCTCCCATTTATTTACCAAATACAAAATACTTTTTCTGTCAGCCTTCCTTTCATCCCACATTTCTTGCATCTATAGTTTACATTGGGCACACCAAATCAAATTCCTACCTACTTCTTTCCTACATTTCAAACATGGTCACTTCCTTAATGGAAGTGGAGTTTTGTCCTTTTTTTTCTTGTCAAGACTTCAGTTTTTTCAAAATTTAACTTTGAGGTTTCCTGATTCTAAGTTTTACTTTCCTGTTTGGAACTTCTTCTCTAAATCTTCTATCGATTAAACTTCAGCATACAGAAGTTCCCATGGACAGTTGATCTTAAACTTCTCTGTTATAGCATTGAGGTCTATAATGAATAGAAGTAGGGATGGGATCTGAGGTCTGATGTACACCAACCTGTACAATAAATTCCTTCACATTGCTGACGACATCTTTGTACATGTTTTGCAAAGAATTTACAAGCTACTTATCTACCCCTAATACCTTTACTGATCACCAGCCTACAGAGTACAGGACCCTTTCAAAGCCTTTTCCAATTCAAAAATGCTAGGTTGAGCTAAGTACTTCTGCAGTTTGTCTTGATAGGAAAATGGCATCAATATGCATTCCATCTAGTCTAATACACTTTCTCATCTGTTGTGCTATAACTCTTTCCATAACCTTCATAACCTTGTCCAAAAATTGATGCTACTGTAATTTACTCTCTCTAATGTATCGTCCATGTTTAGCAATATTCTCATCAACTGCTACAAGGACAAATCATTGGGTAAGGACACACTCTTGTACAACCTGTTTGTCTGAGCAGGTGACTAAGACATGACCTACCCCCACAAGGTATTTTCAGTGCTTCAGCCACTATTGATGATGAACCAGCAGCTTTCCTTGCCCCCATATCCTTAACCCCACTTTTGAAGTTATAGCCTTTAACGTCACTGGCTAACCTTTCTATTTCCCCCGCAAGACCTTTAACTGTAGTTAAACATCATAGAGGAAGAAGAAATACATTTTAGTTGGAATACAAAAATATCCTATCAGCACCAACTATTTCCATCAAATTAAAAACGTATCTTTTTCTCTCAAATTTACATATATTTATTCTAAACTGATGCAAATGGCTTGAAATAAATATTTTACAATATAATCAAGAAATCTAAATCAGTTTTAGAATTAAGAGCTCGGATAAAACAAACATATTCAATGGTAAACAACGAGAATTATATATCATATGTAGATGTGTGTGTGTAGTGGTATGTGTGTATGAGTGTGTATGTATGTGTGTATGTATGGATGTGTTAAAATTCAATAAATAAGAAAACTGATGCAGCCAATTTATCTCAGAATATGATTTGAATGCAACACACTCTAAACTTCTAGCAATTTCCAGCACACATTATCCTGCTGTAACTCAAAATAGAGGTTACACTATGAAGTGACCTTAAAATAAACACCAGGTATATTTTTTCCGAAACACAAAATAATCTCAAGTAACCACATTTATCAAGTTAATATCTTAGGTAGTTATTCCTCAATTTATTTACATATTTTACTAAATTCCATGACAAATTTACCCATGCATTCATTAAAAAAAGCACCATGTAGTCTAAACAAAAAATCAATAGTTCATGTTAAAGAAAATAATATTGTATTCTACTTTATTTATTTATTTGACACTTAAATCCCCTACCTACCTACCCCCTCCCCAATAACTGTAAATTAATTCAAATTCTATTCACCAATCTTCACTTGATCGCTCAACTGGCTTGGAATCTTGTTGGTAAAAGGATTAGAAAAGACCAACGAGGATTCATTCTGGTGGATGAAATGAAAGGAAAAAGAAAATACAGCACAGCCAGATGAATCAATATATCTAGATTATGGTGTTAGATTGTTCAACTGACTTTCAGATAACATTGAATAATAGGAAAATCTCTCAGCACTGTAATAAAAAGGTGATTTCACTATCTAACAACTGTTTACAGGAAAATAAACTATTTACTGATTGCAGTAAAGATTTTTTTTCTAGCAGCAGCAAGTTAAAAGAAGGCAAACATAGCAGAGATGGTAGCATGCTGACTGAGTCAATCTCTGACTAACAAAATCCAGGCTTCTTTATTTTGTAAATAAATCATCATCTACCTTTTTTTGTCTTTTTATTGAAGGAAAAGAAAAGGGATTAAGGTTCAATATGGCAGGCTACTGACTCACAGGTTCAAATGATGTCAGCAAAACTGAATTGTAGTTGTGCCTTAAAGCAAAGGCATGTAGCTACTTGATGTTTTCTCTATAGCTGATAAGAATGCATTTCTTGCACCATGTGCTTAAGTGGTTGATGCGAGGAAAGAGATGTGCGTAACACATCTACTTCAAGATTTGATGACATCATATTTACAGAACTATTTAAACCATGTTTGTTATGGAGAAAATGTAAAAAAATATTAATATTACTATGGAATGGTTTGGATAATGTAGGATACTCTCTCTCTCTCTTTTTACTCGTTTCAGTCATTTGAATGCAGCCATGCTGGAGCACCGCCTTTTAGTCGAGTAAATCGAGCCCAGGACTTATTCTTTGTAAGCCTACTACTTATTCTATTGGTCTCTCTTTGCCGAACCGCTAAGTTACAGGTACGTAAACACACCAGCATCGGTTGTCAAGTAATGTTGGGGGGACAAACACAGACACAAAAACATATACTCACACATACATACACATATATATACATATATACCACGGGCTTCTTTCAGTTTCCGTCTACCAAATCCACTCACAAAGCTTTGGTCGGCCTGAGGCTATAGTAGAAGACACTTGCCCAAGGTGCCACGCAGTGGGACTGAACCCAGAACCATGTGGTTTTTAAGCAAACTACTTACCACACAGCCACTCCTGGATATTAATTTAAATGATAAAATTTCAGTAGTTACAAATTTTTGAAACATTTCTTTTGATATACAGTAGATCTTGACTCATTCAACAAAAGCAAAGTAAATCAAGGACAGAAAAAAATATTAGGAAGAATCAAGAGACAAACTACTGAATTTTAATCCCCAGCAATCCCAGCCTGATCTATCAGCTTATAAAGCATAGCAGACACTAAGCAAGGTTAACAAACAAAGTTTGTGTCGGTTTTAAACAGACCATAGACCTTTGGGCTGTTTTCTATCACAAATAGATTGTATAGAATCGAATTCATGCTTTTGTGGAAACTATTTAGAAAACTTACAACATTATTTGTTCAAATGCAAAATTTACCAGTCTGAGAGAATAGACATTTTAAAAATGGTCTTAAAAAAAAAAAGCTGAAGTTAGGGGAACAATTTTTTTCCATAAATCCACCTACCATAAATAAGTTCTTCCAATACATGGAGGCTACAAAACAACTTAACCACAGTAACATTTAACTGCGATTTATCTGTATTTCTTTCTCCTATCTTCTTTCCATTTTTGTTTGTTTTGTTTTTCTTTATGTTTATTCTTTCGATAAGGTTTTTTTTATATAACTTCATCAGTCTATCATGGCTTACCAGCTTTGCACAGACATTTAAATTGATTAAATAAATGAACAAATGAGAATGAAATTAATAATAGTGAGCAGCAAAGAAACAATTTTTATAAAAGATCAAAGACAGAGAAAACAATTAGAACTAATCAAGGAATTAAATATTTAGCACTATCCTCGCTGATGTAATAAAAGCTCTCAGGTCTTATACATTTAATATAGTGCATCAGCAAATTTTGATTAACAATGATTATCCATATAATAAGTAAAAGAAAACTCCCACTGTGGCTGTTTAAACTCTACATCTAAACCTACAAGCAAAGAAAATAACTCCAGCAAAATCAATTATTGAAAAAGTAATGTCTGTAGCCACTTCAACCTAGCTGTCCATTCAAACGGACTTTACAGTGATTTTTTAAAACCCTAAGAGGACATCTCCTCTAGCTGGTTAATGATGCACAGCTGCATCTGAGATACTGCAAACAGAAGAGTGAACCCCTACCACTTTCTAAAGACGGGGCCGGCAGACTGGCCTGGTTTCGGACTATTTCTGCCTCTCTTCAGTACTAACCACCTCATCTGCTAGAGATGGTAGCAGCTCACTTTTGCTCATGATATATATAATTTCAAGCGACATACAGTCACTGATTTTGCAACAAGCAAAAAGGCTAGTTCTAAAATCTCTCTAAGAGATCAACACAGGTGGTAGGGGTTCACTCTCCTGCTCGCAATATCTCGGATGCAGTTGTCCATCATTAATCAGGTAGAGGAGAGTCCCGTTTGGGTTTTAAAAAATCACAGACAGTTAGTAGAGAGATGTTAGAACTAGCATTTTTGCTTGTTGCAATTAATTGAAATTTTGGAAAATATAGAAAATGTAGTATGGGAGTGGATCTAGTGTTTAAAATTTAGACTAGGTCCACTTCTATACGGGGGCTGTCTGAAATAAAACTACACATTTAAAACAGTTCACCAACCAGAAGCATGTGGTTGGGCAGCAAACTTTGTACCAGAAAGCTAAGCCAGCAGAATGGAAAAAAGAATGTAAGAGTTGATCACTTTAAGTAACTTAATCCAAATGGTAGATTCCTAATCCTAGTGGCTATTTAAGTACTATTTTTTATTCACCATTATTTTAATTCTATCTCTTCTTGATCATTAAAATGCTACAAAAGTGGTAAAATTAAAATGTATCTCTGGAAAGGTGCAAGCATGGTTATTATTTTACCATAGCCTCACTTTTAACAAGAAACTGTGCTACTTTATATGTATAAACATTGGCAAATTGGAGAAAGAATGAGATGGAAAGGAAGAGAGACGGGAGAGATTAATCAGATAAACAGACAGATAGACAGATATACATATATATAGAGAGAGAGATAGATAGATAGATAAATAGATAGATAGACAGACAAACAAATAGATAGATACATAGATACATAGATAGAGGTAAACATACATGTGTATACAGAGATGTGCATATATATATTATGTATATGTACATATTTAAATGCACATGCACATGCATGCACGCATACACACACACACACACATGGTATGTGTCTATCAGTCAATGTCAAACATAGTTCAGTAAAAAAAATTGTTGACAAAAATGGTGTGTCAAAAAAAAATATTTTGCAGTTTTTATTCCACCCAACTTGCACAGTTACTCACCCCTGTCACCATCACCCAGGAAAACAGAAACAGTCAACCAGTGACCAGCTCAGCTGCAAACCTACGTAGCTAAGGAAACTATGTTTGCAAAATACTTGAGGTTGATGGAAATAAAGAAAAGATGAGCTATGAAGGATTTCTAGATAGTTGTAGTTCTTGAGATAAAGAAAACGGCAAAGAATCTAAAGGACATAGCAAGGATGAAGAGGAGAATGAGTCAAGTGCATCAGGTGGGTATATGGATATACAGCTTGCTTGAACTGGAAACAGGAATGGTTATAGTAGTAATACAAGAGACAGAGACAACGCAAAGTATGTGTATGTGTTAGAGAGAGTAGTATTGAAGTGTTACTAGTCAGCTGGTTGGTTTTTGTTGGATTTTTTTTTTGTGAGAGAAGTTAGAATGTTTGTGTGTATAACATCATCATCATCATCATCGTCGTTTAACGTCTGCTTTCCATGCTAGCATGGGTTGGACGATTTGACTGAGGAATGGTGAACCAGATGGCTACACCAGGCTCCAATCTGATTTGGAAGAATTTCTACAGCTGGATCCCCTTCCTAACGCCAACCACTCATTATACAATGATATAGTAATATATGTGAGCAGTAATATAATATGAGGTAGATATATATTGCATAAGATTAGCAACTGTTTATGGCTGAAGAGAAAGCAGGCAAATGTTTTCTACTATAGTCTCAGCCTGACCAAAGTTTTGTGAGTGAATTTGGTAGACAGAAACTGCAAGAAGCCCATTGTATATATATATGTACATGTACATACATACATACATATACATACACACATATATATATCATCATCATCATCGTTTAACGTCCGCTTTCCATGCTAGCATGGGTTGGACGATTGGACTGAGGACTGTTGAAACCGGATGGCAACACCAGCCTCCAATCTGATTTGGCAGAGTTTCTACAGCTGGATGCCCTTCCTAACGCCAACCACTCAGAGAGTGTAGTGGGTGCTTTTACGTGTCACCCGCACAAAGGCCAGTCAGGCGGTACTGGCAAAGGCCACGCTCAAAATGGTGTATTTTATATATATATATATATATATATATATATATATATATATCTGTGTTTATAGAAATAGTATAGATCCATGTGATCCACTTGGAGGAGTTCAGGCTTCAGATGTAGATTGTGGAAAAAAAAATCACTCACTCAGCCAGGTTATATATGTTTGAGCTAAAGTATATTTGATGCTAAGGAAGTGAGAATAATATTAGAATTTCGACCAGTTTGCTAGATTATGAAAGTTCAAAAGTTGAAGGCAATTGTGCAGCAGATTGATGAATGATGTAACCCCTTGATGAGGTAATGGCCAAACAATTCTGCACAAGTGAAATATGATTCATGTAGATAAAGGTAAAGGTTAGATTTATAAAAGGAAGGAGAACCTATTGTATGTGTCTGAAGACTCAATATTTGGGCCAGAAATATGAATAACCTATAAGACTGTATAGACAGTTGAAGATGGCAAATGTTGCGTCCTTCAAGCAAGCAGTACGGTGAGAGTCAGAATGTGTGTGTGTGAGAGAGAGAGAGAGAGAGAGAGAGAGAGAGAGAGAAAGAGAGAGAGATAGTCAGACTGTGTGAAAAAGAGAGAATCAGACTGTGTGAAAAAGAGAGAGTCAGAATGTTTGAAAGAGAGAGAGTCAGAATGTATGAAAGAGAGAGAGAGTCAGAATGTGTGTGAGAGAGAGAGTCAGAATGTGTGAAAGAGAAAGAGAGAGAGTCAGAATGTGTGAAAGAGAAAGAGAGAGAGTCAGAATGTGTGAAAGAGAGAGAGAGAGAGAGTCAGAATGTGTGAAAGAGAGAGAGAGAGAGAGTCAGAATGTGACAGAGAGAGTCAGAGAGAGACAGAGAGAGTCAGAATGTGTGAAAGAGAGAGAGAGAGAGAGTAAGAGTCAGAATGTATGTGTGCGTGTGTGTGTGTGTGTGTGTGTTAAAAATATTATATCTAGTACTTTGAATGGTAGAAAAACTACATAATATGTTTATAGACACCTAATTCAAGCAACAACACTTTCCTTCAAACCATACATTTTAACAATATTATAATTATTTTATTCTTTAACAACTCACTAAAAATCTTATTTCAATTTTAGCAATTAGCTCTGGTGCTAAACTTGATGCTGAGACAAAAATTCAAGTTTATTTGTTCCGTGTGATTTTATTATGCTACAATGACCAATTATTGTAAACAT